>NW_022748342.1:602558-635969 GCF_011630105.1 Anneissia japonica | reverse complement strand
TACAATAGTATAGTACATTTAATATTTATTGCACTCCGTTTGGTCATACTTTATATTTTGTATTCACAATTGTATTACATATTTCCCAAGTTCATGCTGGTAATATTAATGTAGATTTCACTTTCATTCGCCGGTAAATTCTCTTCACTATCCAATCTGATAATAATGTCATCAGTGCATTCAGATCTATAATACGCGCGCTATCACACTCACTACAAAAAGACAGATCGTGAAACCACTACTTTAAGGGTTAATCATAAATGTCAATCTATGTTTCCCAATTTGGTACCGTAATTCATATCACGTGGCTTATGTTTTCAATATTTCTGGAATTACTTATGTCTAGCTTTGTTGATTTACTATTGTGACAAGTCAGTAGCATTCATTTAATATCATGTACAGTAATATAGCTTCAATAGGCCAAGTCAATGGTGGTACTGACGACAAAAATGTATAAATTATTAGTTAATTTATTATATTAAAAAAGAAAAAAACCCTGAAGCCCGAAAAAATAACCTTTGAAAATGGGGTTTTCTTTAAAATGATGAAAATGCACATATACCGGTAAGTTCTCAAAATAATATATGCATTTGGTACCAAACATAATTGATTTTCGGTAAACGCTTATCCACATGCGAACCCAAATATTCGCAAATGCCGCTATTTGCAACAATAAAATAAAAGTTCTCCCATCTAATAACGACATTTAAAAGTCTTATATTGTCTTTCAACCATTCGTTAGGCCTAACCACAGTCGTTGTATGCCTGCCTGTAAGTATTAATACAATCGTGTTACAATGTATAATAAACAAGTCCCATTGTGGAAACTAAAATTATCTTCTACATCCCTAAGTATTTGATGAAATCGTTGGTCTTAAACGTCTCCGAAATACTTTATTACTGTCGAGTTTCTCAGAATTGATTTATTTATAGACCTATGATTTATGGCTTTAGATGAAATTGTTCTGTTTTAAAATGACTTTATTGAAAGAGTGTCTAAATTTTCATTTGATGCAACAGTAATCGTAAGTATATCCTCGACATCACAATGGTTGGAGGTCCAGATTACATATGAATACTTGATGATTCAATAATAATCGGTATTCTTATCCAATACCTCAGGTTGATCGCACTTTAATGAATTTGTTAGACTAGGATATGTTGCCTATTACTATCTACTTGTCTTGTGTAATTATGCTCATCTTTTTTATGGGTCGAATTCGATTATTTGATATGATAGGCCTACCAGTTGAATCGTCTCGTTCCCACATGATAAGATTATGGAGTTACGGTAGTCTAAAAAAAGCCGTAACCAGAAAATCTGGAGGGGTTCGTTGTGAGAGCCAGAGGTCCGGGAGTCCCCTAGTACCAACTAAGTGATGGCACGTGAAGAGCTCACCCATAGGGGTCAGGGCATCAATCATCATAAATTGTGAATTTCTTTCTCATTTTCATCGCATTTTATGAAGTGTAGGGGAGGGGTGGGGATACGCTACAGTAACAGCTCTCCATCCAACATTATTTGCATCTTGGTGTCCGTCCTTTACGCAGAACATCCTTTGAAAAAGACTGTTGAGATTTAACTTGGATTAAGAGGTCTTTCCCGACAGCAGTCCCCAGACCTTATGGAACAATCTTCCTCCTTATTAAACTACATTATCTATTCGAATAATGTTAACTGTGACTGTTAACAAAAGTAATGGAAGCAGCGTCATTTTTTCAACACAGTCTGCTCCAGCAGAATTACACTTTTTCTAACCTGGTTGGGATCAATAAGCGAGTCTTTATGAACACGCAATGAGACGTTTGACGGAAATTATGTATTGAAGTTCCACATTTACGGTGAAATTAGGGGGCGAGGATATTTAAGATATACTTTACACCAAAAAAATAAACGACTCCCTCGAATAAATTCCCCTTAAAAACCCTTCTCAACAATAAACCCCCCTGGGCGTTTATTATTCGAATAAACACGATAGGTGGAGTAAGGTAAATTAAGTAAATATATAACCATAGAAAGAAATACTCCCGGCCTTATCGCGATGTATTTCACCTGCTTGTAATCCAAAGATCGTGCAAAGAGGAGCAAGATTGGGACCGTCTTAATGTTCGTTTATCCAGTGGATGATATTTAACAACACCTTTGTGTGTGGTTCGTGATTGCGCATTTACACACGAAAACTGTTAACAGTTTTCAAGGGTTATTATGACGACTTTTAATCCGAATTTTCGTAATTCGTTCGAGGCCAAACGCAAAAGATTTAGTAAACACATGCCGCGGATGTCCCACTTCTCCCATTTCCCTCTAACCTAAAAGTTTTGCTGCGTCAAGACCTTTTGAATTGTTACGTTGCGCTATCTGTTCACACATTTTAATAGGCTCCAGTTTCAACCCATGCCTATATTTGTTCTACGATAATAATAGAACAAGTGACAGTTTAATGACTGTTGTACGTCTAAATATGAAGAAACAAACTGATTGTAACGTCAACAAAGCGGTAATTACATGTAGCAATCCAAAAGTGTGGTCCCGTGTTTATATAGGCCCCTTTTTTCTGAGTGGCCTATGCCAAGAATATCATTCAGCTGTCACGTGAACATTCATTATAAAAAATATACCGGTATGGAGTACAGTACACCTAATGGGAAATGTTAGCATTTTGTGAATTGTTTGTATTAAGTTTATGGATAATCGAATGGGTGCTGATTCTGATCACTAAGACTAGGATGGTATATATAGGAAGTAATCGGTTTGCCTGTTATTGCTTGGTCACGCACAAGTCCCACTGTTTAAGGTAGTACCGGTATAGGCCTTTTAAGCCAACTGCCTACTATCTTATTTGGCCAAAACAAGATGTGTACATGACGTTCACCATAATTTATCATAAAATGGGCCCAGGGAGAGGGGTGGATCTAGAGTCTTTTTTTTAACCATTAAAACACACGAGAGTGTCATTGTTTTAAAATCTAAATAAGCGCACCGTTGTTGTTTCATGGGAGTTGGGGTAAGACGTACGTCCGTGCTCATGCCCCTCCCCACACCCAGATTTTGACACTAATTTCCACTAGCGTTTTATCATCGGAAGAACACAAAATTGTGTTATCTTTGTTTCTAGTCTCTAGTTTTACGGTGGTGAATTGTACACCATTAACTATTTTTAACATTATCATTTTTACATTTTTGTGGTAAATCAAAACATTAATAGGACTAGGCAAGGGGTTGTCGAACCAGGATGTTTATGGTTTAGAGCATCCTAACGCGCGAGGTGCGTATCAGCAAATTCAACTTGTTGAAGCCGAGAATAGTCGGCTTAATTTATATCTCATTAAAGTGAATACTGAAGGACTGATAAAATAAACAACTTTCTTTTGAGACTTAACGAACTAGGTAAAGTTCACTTGCTTGGCAGCAAGTTCGTCTCCACGTGATAGGAAATTCATCGATTTGATGAGAATGAGATAGTGGGGCTCAGTGTAACGGGAACTCGGGGTGGGGTGTCTGTCTCTTTGCTACACAATTACTCGAAAAAAAAAAGAGTACTGTAACGAACCCAAGCTTCTTTCTGGGTAAAGATTTTCTTTAGGGATACAATTTGATATTTGCAGTCGAGGATACACCAGGCTTGTAACCCCACTAGATTTTTTCCGCATACACATACACCCATATTTGGCAACAGCAGCTGGCCTGCTTCAATGGCGGGTAGCATCCCGTCTGTACTTCACCCTTATATTTAGGGTTGTATAAGCTGCCAGCTGCTCTTGCATTCCATTATCTCATGAAGACTGTAAAGGAGAAACGGGAAAGAGCGCCACTGTGTTGTGAACAACACCATCGCCTTCGTATTAGGATAATTTTCGACCAATTAATAATAAATCGTTATGTAATTGCTAGAAATAAACGACAACATTAGATACAATAATCTTAGAAACTTATATAGGCCTAATCATAATAATAAATATAGAATGTTATTAGTGATACAAATAATGGCAGTATGAATTACGATCGTGTTCTTTGAAAGTCACCATGGGAAATGGTGTAGGCCTATAGCGTACGACAAGTACTTTGTGGTGCGAGTTGTTGGAACGCCGTTTGAAAGTGAGGGGGCCTGGCTTGTGGAATGGTTTGTCCGAGACCTGGCTATCTGTGTGAACGAATTTTGATTTAATTATTCAGCATAAATTTAAAAATAATTATATATCAGAATAATTACAAAAAAAAGCTCAATGTCAATATTAAGATAAAAAATTAATACAATTAAACAAAATAATCTGTAGCCACCACGAATGCAGGCCCATAGCAAGGGGGTTCATGGGGGTTCGCCCGAATCCCCCCTTTTCAGCGAACCCCCGTTGACAAGCAATTACATAGTATTAGAGTATAAGTTTGTATGATTGATTTCTAGCAGAAAAAAAAATCTACTTTGTTGTTTTAACATAGTAAATATTGATGGTCAAATTTACTTAATTTCAGTGTTTTTACTGTGTGTTGTTGACATTTGCCAGGTGATAACGTACACTTTTTAATGTGTTGTGTTGTTGTTTTCAGGTGTCTCATACTCATGTTACGGCAAATTTCATCACTTAATGGACTTCATTTCAAACTGCCTTCACTCCAGTTCACTTATACCTCGTGTCTTACCTCAGGTCCCCGGCATGATCAATGTTCTTGGTAAGTATATCCAATCAATCAATCAATCAATCAATCAATCAATCAATCAATCCATAACCAATCACTCAAAATCAACCTATTGTAACAATCACGCAATCACCAGTTACGCTTCAATATATACATTTAGTGTATTTAAGACTTCATGAGAAATTTCTTGCTAGATAGTAATGCATACTAAATCAACCAATTAATCAGTCGATCAACCGATCTTCGTCGATAGATCGGTGAATTGATTTATTTGTTGATTTATAACTTGATTGCTTTATTCATTGATTATTATCATCGAGTTATCACCAAATTGACGGTTATGGAAAAAAAAATAAGGATACAACAAAGTAGGACTTGCAACTTATTTAAACTTTGGTTGGCATTGAGATAAATACATGTATCAAAAACCTTTCAAAAATTAAACATTTTCAAAATTATTCACTAAATGTTAATGTTCGTTTTCTTCAAAAGAGGCTACGTCAGAGCCAATCCGCTCCCTTTATATATTATATTTCATTGCTATTTTTCTTTATCATGATCCTTATAAGATATATCATGATCATTATAATTATAAATATCGACATCGTTATCATAATGAACATGATTTTCATTTTGAGTATCATTGTCATTTCCATTATGAATGAATAGACCTATGAATGATTAAGATTTTATTCTATTTGTCAACATTAAAATAACTATTATACAAGTAAACTTGAACAAAAGTTATTTTCTTTCTCATAAGCCGAATCAACTTTTCTTTTCTACAGAACAGGGAGGCCAAGCTATAGATGTTGGCTGTGGACGCGGTAAAGTGGTATTGTTGCTAGCACAACGATTTCCAAACAGCAAATTTTGCGGCATAGACATATCACGGGAGAGTATCGAGTTCGCAAAGCGGGAAGCAGAAAAATTAAGTCTTGACAATGCAGAGTTTTACACACAAGACGCGACACAACTGCCTAGCGATTGGACCGACAAGTTTGATTACGTCACATCCTTTGACGCAATTCACGACATGCCGAAACCGGATAAAACGTTATCGGAAATAAAGCGAATCATGAAACCCGGGGGTTATTTCTCTATGCTTGAAGTAAACGTTCACAGTCACCCAGCTAAAAACATCGGCAACCCCCGGGCAATGAACGGCTACGTCATCAGTTTAATGCACTGTATGGCAGTATCACTGAACGTTGAAAATGGGGCGGGTTTAGGCATCATGTGGGGAAAAGAGGACGCAACGAAAACACTGGAGCGAGTTGGATTTTCGGACATAACACTCGAACCAACTCCAGATCGATTCAACTGCCATTACATATCAAAGAAAAAAGAGGACTAGTTTTCAAAAAACATGAATAAAGAATAAATGAACACCTTTATAACGTTGGTTGCATACAAACTAAACACTTGAATCCAGGGAGTCTGCATTGTCAGTATTAAAGATGTGAAGATTTTTGTATAAAACATATTCATTTAAAAGAAATGTAGAACATAGATAATTATTAATGTAAAATAATAATTAAACAAATATTTAGAGTGTTTATGAGGTTTGCGTTGCGTTGTAGTATATGGTTGCTTTGGGTGCCCATGATGATACAGTTACAGATAATTGACAAAAGCCAAAGGTTGCAAGTGGAATCACCGATGGTGTCTTATCCCGAGAGTATCTCAGCACTTGAAGGAAGAGGAGGGTGGATAAGCCTTCGTTGTGGGTGCTGTACCTAACTCTCAACACGTGTGTCCTTGACTGGGAGCGCAAAGTTAATTGTACATAGCACAATCAAGGAAATTATTTTGAATTAAGATTTTTTATGAATTTTAACTTTTTGAAAATCCATACATACATACATACATACATATATATATATATATATATATATATATATATATATATATATATATATATATAGCCTATATCACAGTGGTGTGATAGGCCTATATTTATAAATCTTTGTAAACAAATCGTAGGCATTTTCTTTGACAAGTAATAACGGCAAAAACAATGTCAATGCAGCTGATGTAATAGACATTGTATACATGATTTCATATATTGACAATTCGATTGGATTGACACTATAACACGTTTAATACCGGATTTTTAGTGTGTGTGAATAACGGTTACTGTACAAGATAGCAGTGACAATTTCTAGCTATTGCTACATTTACACTAGACACGATACAAATGCGCGCAGTGTTGAAGAATACAAACTACTGTACGCGATGATATTCATTCATTCATTCATTTATAAAGGTATTTTATTCAAAAATAATTGTAATTGCAGTATTAAAGACTGAATTGAAACAATTTTACAGATTCTAAAAAAGAGACATTAAAAAAGGCAAGAGAAAAACTTGGAACAGACATTAAAACCATGAGGCACTTAAAATTTTAAAAATATTTTAAAAATCTATACACGACAACAAATACATAAACTGATGAGACATGCAAAATCGTATATCGTTGTCGTGTCGTTATCGTGTCTAGTGTAAATCCAGCTTAAGGTGCTCAAGCATAGTCCATCCTTTTTATGTTGTTTTTGAAGCCCTATATTTTTACTACATAAAGATACTTCCTATTATATTTATATATCAAGTGAAAGATCAGATCGTCCAAGCCTTCAAGACCAAACCCACAAAATGAGGTACATAACAACTTGTGCCTAACAAACGTGGATTACTAGTCGGATTGTATGTTTGTTATGGATCACATTTCACCTCAGCCCACAGTGATGTAACAAATTATTATATAAGTTCAAGTTCCTGTGATGTATGAACACGGAAAAAACAAACAGTAGGGCCTACGTATCGTATTGATTTACTTACAATACTTTTTCCATGTTCATAGTTACCCTCGCAAAATTATCGTAGAAGTGTATCAATTAAAAAAGAATAAGAGGTCAATTAAAAATAATCTGCATGAAATAAAAAATACACTAAAACGTGATAAATTGACAATAATGAGATGACGATAGCAATAACTGTAACACTATTACAATTATTTAAAAAAAATGTTCTAAATTAGTAATCGATGAAAAAGGTAAATAAGGACCACCTGTGCACTTTGTCAACGCTTGTATTTTAAGATGCAAATGTGTATTTAAAATAAGTTATATGAATCAAGAATAGTGAAACCTAGGTACAAACGTTCTGATATTTAGTGGTAACATTTTTACTTCAAATGAGGATATACACACAATCACCTTTAAGCTATTTCTCGCTCTGGGTTTAGGTCGGGCCTCATTTAAGAATCACAAGTAGTTTTCTAATGTTATTTGACGTCCATTTTCTATTCTAAATGTTCTTATTTTATACAAAGTTGTATTTAAGTGAATAAAGTTGAATGTAATATATACAATGAAAACTGATTGTATGAATCTATGTCAGCTTCACTATAAAACTAACATTGCGGCGATTTGCCTGGCGTGAGGTGAAAGGCAGCGTGCATATGAAGGATTGGTCTGGGTGCGGCAGGGGTCGCCTTTTAGGGATAGGGAAAAGGCTCTGGTGGGTTCCAGGTTAGAAACCCCCAGCAGACTTGAAGCCGCTTAATAAATTTTAGTAAACAGATCTAAACAACCGAAGCTTTAAATTTAGAGTTCCAATTCTATAGTAATAATTATGTGACTGCCTCTATCCAAATACCAAAATGATGCACATATTATATTTTCTATCATATTATATCAAGTTTGGCAAGGTCTGAATATGCCTTTCAAACACTTTGATTGTAAATGCATCCAACAACGGTAATATTTTTAAAAGAACGATTAATTAAGTTTATCATATAATCACTGGCCAAATTTGCCACACTGGCTTGAGTAATTAACACTAAAAAAAAATAAAATAAATAAATAAAATATCGTTGTGCAATTAATATTTTAAAAAGTGTATTGAATGCAATCATTATGTGCTATAATAAAGGTTTATATACGGGGTGAATTACCTGTGGTAGGGACTTTTCCCAGATGCATATTTCAAATTTAAAAACTTTTAAAATCTAAACAGATTCCTACATTAAGCAGAAACAATATTTTGTTATATAACCTCTAATTATAGTAACTATATTTCAAACAAATAAAAGAAAACAAATTCCAGATAATTTAAAAAACAGTTTTTTTTTAATTTTTATTTCTTACACCTGTCTGCTATACCTTTTAATACATTGTATACTTATTGAAAAGGTATGGTAAACACAACATACAAAGTTTGATGTACACCAAAGATCTTATAAAGACAAGGTAGCGTTCTCCGCGATTTACACATAACAAATAGAAGCGTCGGTCAAGGTTCAAAAGTTCTATCCTGTTGCCATGGATCTGAGATGGTTTCTGTTCTGCTGTTCACAGGATTGATACCTTAAAGGTAAAGTCGCGCGGTGTACGGTGTGGTCAGAGCGGTCAAGGGTCAAAAGTTTCCAATTTAGCAAGAGGGCGCCATTCATGCCTTATTACTGAATTTGCACGCGTAAATCGCGGAGAACGCTATCTTGTGTTTATAAGATCTTTGATGTACACTCACAACCAACTGAGCATACTGCATACACAGATGGAATTAAATAATCAACAGAGGGCTCACTTCATTTATTTTGATCTTACAATCCAAAGCCAATGGTAAATACTGTATTGTCTTGATTATCAAATTCTCTTTGACAAAAAATGTTGTATGCCCATATATAGTCATGATGTGCCTATATATGGTCATGAAGTGATGTCATCATGACCATATTTAGGCATGTCATATTTTTTGTCAAATAAAATGTAATAGTCTTGATAGGGCTTTATACATGTATCTTGGAATATGATTGACAGCTCAACCCATGTAATAAAAAAAAATCATAAAAATATGAGAGATATTATCAATGTTTCAAACACAAAATGTGTGACGTTACCATCCATTGTATAGGATATTAACAAATTTAATTGAATTCAAAAGAAATCTGTCTCCTTCCTGTCAAAATTCTGTAACAAATATGTGATTTACCCATATATAGGTATGATGATGTCATAGCACAACCATATATGGACAAATCACCAGTATGTCACATAAGGGCATGAGAGAATACACAAAAACAGGATATAAATAAAATGCCTGTTCTTTCATCGTCACTAAACTAGAGACCCATCGAAGCATCTCAATGATTGAAAAGAAAAGAAAATTCTTAACTCAAGTTTACTGTATATACTAGAAATGAAGAGCTTAAAAAATACACAAATATAGGATATAAATACAATGATTTCATTGTCACTAATCTAGATAGACGTATTTTAGAATCTCTCAGTATGGATTGAAAGTGTACCTCTAAAAACTAAAAATGTTCTTGAAATCAAGAATGAAAGAGAGAAAAAAAAACAAAATTCAACAGAATATGGAGAAAGCATTGGAGGTTGTTTCATTTTGAATCAGCATTTAAATTTGAAAACAAAATATCATTAAAAAATATTGATGGCCTAAAAATGTTTTTTTTTACAAATAATAACTAACAGAAAAATTATAATTGGTGAAAATCCCAGTATACACACATACTGTTATAGAAATAGGGGTTCCAAGATTGAAAACAGCGTTGATTAGCTGCAGAAGACTAATGTTCAACTGGTGCACAATGATCAATCAAACTCGCTTTACAAAAAATTGAGATGAAGACAACTATCACTATCGCCTCTTGTTACTTCGTCTGCAAAAATAAGTAATCAAAAACATTATTAAAATAATTTATTAGGCATATTATTGTTGTTATTAATTAAAAGTTACAGATACTGAAGTAAGTGGTTATTTTTATTAAGTATAGTTTCGTGTCATGAAATTCTTGCACCTAGGGCTGAAACTTACTGTAGCATGAAACATTTCATAGCCAGTCAATAATGCAAGCTGGGGTATCTAAGCAATGACCAGTGTTGAGAATGGTCAATGTGTGCTTCAAATTTTTCAACACAAGGTGGAGAACCAGAATGGGAATTGCTGCACTGCCAAACCTCAAAAACAAATGTGAATGATGTATTCATTGAGAAGGTTCAAAGAAGAGCAGCTTGATGGGTCACAAGAGGTTTAGAAGAACATCTAGTGTTAACCAGATGTTAACATCTCTGGAATGGTCTACTCTTGAACTTAAAAGAAAACATCAACGTCTACAGTTGTTCTACAAGCTCCACAGAGGTTTGGGCGATATCAATTCCTATATACTTCCCCTTCCCAAAGATCACCACCCAGAAGAGCCACCTGGAAATCTCACAGCTGCCGGTATGCAGAAACCCACCATCGTACAAACTAACACAGGTCATTACTCCTTCCTGGAACTGTTGGAGAATGGAACCGATTACCTGAGCATGTTGTCTGTGCAAATACCATGGGAGACTTTGAATCTGGTCTCAATTCATTAATGTCAAATAATTACTATAATGATAATATATATATATATATATATACTGTCTCTTATACACAAGACTTAGAACTTAATTAAAACAAAAAGTCAATGAGGATGAACGTTGCTTTGGAGGGGAGCTGTGGAATCGTGCATAAAGTGTTCACCTTCCAATAAAAAATGAAAGAAAAAAAATGTTAGGAAGAAGATATTTCTTGTCCATTGATCCCTTCTCAATCACTCCTATCTTCATAAAGCAATTGCTCAATATGTAGGCACAATCATTATTAATTTACCCAATACAGTCTAAATATGTATTGCAGCAATTAACCAAATTATGTACCAATATTGTTGTAAATAATATAGACTGAATTGTAAGGTAGCTATTGTAAGGTAACTTTGGCAGATAGTGGTCCTTAATGGTATACAGAAACACATGAAAAATAGTTTCTCTAAGAATCAATATATATTTGATTCCTCAAAACTTCTTTTGAGAACCTATGATATAGTATACAATTATTGTCAATACTGTAGACACTGGAAATTTACTTTCCTTTGATAAATATACACGATTTAATCAAAAGCAAGAGTTCAGCTTTAGTACACCTAGTTACTTTAAATAAAGAGCAAATTTGCTAAAAATGTAATGCAATTATGTTTAGAAATATAACCACCTAAATAAATGTTGTTACAAGCCTAAAAACATATTTATAAACTTTAAAATATAAACATTCATTTTTAGATTGCTTGAATGTATTTAATGACGACACAATTAAGGTCGAAATATTGAATCCCGACACGATGGTATGCATTTCGATACTTGGAGTATGTATTATATTGTTGAATTGTTTGAATTTTGAATTCAAAATTACAAAAGAGGTAACATTTTCCCTCAAAAATTGCTTACTTAGTATATTTAAATTATTATCTTTCAATTGTAAATTAAAATGAGAAAATATTTTTCTCATCAATTAACATTCATAAATAAAAAAAGTGATCTTAAATCAACAAAGTTTAAAAAAACATAGCACTTTAGACAGGGAGTGTTTAAGTGAAGATCCTATTGCTGAATGTTGAGTGGTAGTACTTGTCAATATTGATTCAGTATAAACAGACAAATGATCATTTACTTGCAAACTTCATCACATAAGCACGTCATATTTTGTCCCATGCTGTTAAGTGGTCCGGCACGGTTGGAACCTACAAATCAAGGTCTCACCGCATTTTCAGTCAGTTAACCTACATAATTTGATTTCAACCTACAGTGACCACTTCAACACTCACCCGCCATACACTCACTAATATTTTTTCATCATTGCAATATTGTTGATTTACCAAATGATTCAATTTCTTTCATTAAAGACCACACTATGTGATGTCATTATTTTCATAAGAAATTAAAGTACAAAGTACTTTCCTATGTAAACGAGCTCGAAGCATAGTTTATATAGGAAAATCGTCTGTGTGTATTTTACTGACAAAAGCCGTAGGCCCTGACAGCTAAAATGAAGGTAAGATTGGACACATAGGCCTAGCTAGGGCACTGGAAACTGAGCAATGCATTACTGGGATGCATGAAAAGGGTATACAGTGCATCAGAATTCTTTCACTTTCTTTCACTAATATTTACTTACTTAATATATTAATATTTATTTTTAGAACAGATCATTTATATGGTTCTACCACCAGTAAAGTTATAATTTGTGACACAGTACTATGAATTTTAATTTCCAGGTAGATTACGAGTGGGGGTGGCTACGGATAACTGTCCAGTGCTTCGTTATGTCAAAGTTTATTTGCATCATATTTTGGATAATTCAGTTTGGTCACAGATACAGCCTGATACTGTACATGTTGAACAACACTTGAATGCTGTATGGTGAATGGCTTGGATTTGATATGCACCTTTTCACCTATCTCTGTGGTGTGCTAGTTAGGGCATCACAAATCATCATTCTCAATTACATGGCTAATTCTGTACCATAACAGATATTTCATTTTATAAAAACACAAATACTGTATGAGAACTTACATCAAATCTGAAAGCTGTATGAATAGGGTAGTCCAATTCACAAGTGTATGTGATTGACATTAACGCAGTAAGACATGATGAATGAAAATTTTATGATTCACTCTTTTGTTGTAATACTGTAGGCCGCCTGTACATGAACAGACTGCTTTTAACAAACAGCTTTAATAATGCACTAAGAAGAAAAAACCTATTCAATGACCCAAATCATTATTAATAATAATAATATTAGAACATAACACTTTTAGATCAGTGGCACTCAAAAATCATTTGGTTCATTCATAATGAACCAAAATAAACAAATTAAGATTCTAAAAACTACATGTACATAAAATAACAAAATCAAAAGAGAGAATTTAAGCCACACTTGGACATTAAATTTAATAATTTACAGTTTATTAAGTGAATTATAATGTTGTTTTAGTTGTTTATTACATTCTATAGAAAAAAACCTAATTATATAATATTTTGAATATTATTCATTATTTCTGTTGGGTGACAACCAGGGGCGGATTTAGGGGGGGGGCCGGCCCGGCCCCGGCCCCCCCTTTTGGGAGGTAAAAAAAGGGGAAAAAAGGAAGAAAAAGAGAGAAAAAGAAAAAAATGATAGCCCAGAATGCCTCAAATGTTATGTTCGGGCGTCTAGAACACAAAAATTTCGCGGGGGCATGCCCCAGACCCCCTACGCCAGTGTTGTCTCAATTGGCCCAACTTTCGACCCCCGCTTCCGGCCCCCCCTTTTGGACATTTCTGGATCCGCCCCTGACAACAGTAGTAAGAGCAGCAGATGTCCAATGTCTAATGATTCAGTCAGGGCTACTGTAATCAAGGAGTCTATGTTATCAATTCATTAGAAACTTAAGCTCTCTAACAGTCAGCAAAAATGTCTGTTAGATAAATATGTCTGCTGGGATGTACTACAAATTTCATGAATGGGTGCCACAATAATAAAAAAAAAAACACGTAATTCCAATAAAGAGTCCACAGATGCATCAAAGCAAAAAACCTTGTTACTTTAACCTAAATAAAACAATAATTGCACTACAAATGAAATTTGTCAATATAGGTCTCACCCTAATTAAAGACCCCTCTAATTAAAGAACCTTCCAATTAAAAACCACCTCCAATTAAAGACCACTTATCTGTGGTCCAAAATAACAAATGCTTTGTATCTTTATTGTTTTAATTAGAGACCATAGCTGCTAAATACCATGGAAATCCCAGTCCCAAAAATGATCTTTTATTGGAGAGAGACCTGCATTTATAATAATCACCAAAAGTAAGTTAACATTTCATCACAATATAAGAGAATACAGTAAATAAATATTGTAAATAAAATAAACAAAAATGATTAACTAAAATGAAATAATAAATATTTTTTTTAGCAATTTTATTAATACAGGTCTCCATCTAATTAAAGACCACTTTTTGGACTGGGGATTCCAAAAAGTCTCTAATTAGAACACCTTTAATATATAAGACATTGTAAATTTGGGACCACGGATAAGTAATTACACTTCCCCTCCCAGATTCAATATTTAAAATCTGTATTTTCTTAAAAAATCATATATCATATCAAACAGTTTGCTTTCCTTGATTTATATACAAACTTACATTAAGAGTGGGTTGTTTGACAAAGATCTACAGGCTAAAAACTAGGTACAGTTCCATGGGGTTCAAGCTAAGTCATAGTTAAAATACTAGAATCTAATAATCATCTTGTTTAAACAAAATGCAATTAAGATAAGAAAGACGTTTAGATTTTCACAGGGATGTGAGGATTGTTTGGGTTATTGTCCCTTGCATATCAGCAAACACCTTGACTTTTGATAACTACTTCAATTAATCAACTTTCAATTTTTAAAGTAACATTGAAATTAATGATTTGTGAGCTGTTTTAATTTTTTCATTATCTTTGCCTATCAATCAACCTCATGATTTCTTAATCTTTAAAGGGAAAATAGTAGAAAATATTGAAGATCTTGCATAAGCACATTTAGGGCTGGAAAAAGTGAGCAACCGCATTGCATAATTAAATTTGATATTTTTGCTTGCCCCAAACCACTAAATATACTACTGTTTCTCTATAATAGTGTAAAGATAATATTTGGTCCTGGAGACATTGATCAAGATAATTTTCATTTCTTCCAGACCTGAGCACATTTATCCACCTCAGAATTACAGAAGATACATATATTTAAATATTGACTCTGGGAGGGGGAAATAATGTTACACCACCTTTTCCCCCAGTTTTTTAAATACAGGTCTCCTCTTAAATTAAGACCCCTTCAATTATTATTAAAAACCACCTCCAATTAAAAACCACTTTTTGGACTGGGGTTTCCACGCAGCAGATTTGGTCTATAATTCCCAATAAAGATAAAAGACATAAAAGACATTTGTTAATTTGGGACTACAGATAAGTGGTCTTAAATTGGAGGTTTTTTTTTTTTTTCTCTTTTCTGGGATCGTCCCACTTTTATTTCATCATAATGTCTTAAACTACGTAGATATATTACACATAACATATACAGTAGTCTACATTTTAACAGTTATTATATATATTAAGTAAATAATAGTATGAAATATATATCTGTTATGAAATTACTTAAATTGGAGGTTAATGGATTAACTGGATTATCAAATTGAAGCATGGACAACAGAATTTCTTAACCAGTCACAGTGCATCAAAGTAAATCTCAACAGTCGTACTACAAAGAATGTCAAACTGCTGAGGATATGGAAGATGATGGATGGAAAAAATTCCAGTACAGAAATTATACAAATTCCATAATGGTTATCAAAAAACTGTGGACAATTAATACATTATTTTCACATTAAATTGAGAGAGGGCAGAAAAATGAAGAACATTCTGTGGCCAAGAGACATCAATCTGTCTGAAATTAGATGACAAAACAAATTAAATAAATAAATGGAAATGCCTCATACTAGAGTATTCTCATTTATGGATCATTTCATGTAATCTTTTAACAGAATTGCTCTAATTGAAATGTAACTTTTATTGTTTTTTCCAATGCTACTTTGCTCACTAATATAAAATTAGGGGTAGCGTACTCCAAGATATGTCCCTACTGTGTATAAAATATAAAATTCTAAAGTACAACTGGTCTTCAGTTTTGGTTCAATACCGATATAGAGGGCGCTATATACATTTATTGTTGTGGCATATAGATCACTGTTGATATGTACAGTATACATTAAGGTATAACTTTAGTAATATAAAATATTTATTACAAATTTCAATAATGAAATTTTAAAACCATTGATCAATAATGTTTAAAGAATGAATCAAATGAGACAAGAATATAAATTCAAATTTTTTTCTGTCGTAAATTGTGCATTTAAACAAAGAGTATATTATTGACATGATATATAGTAGTCATTCTACACTTAATTTTAATATTTCATGGCATTAGAACCAATATCAGTTATTATAAAAATTGTTGTCAACAGTGGTTATAATAATTTTTTGGAATGACAGCATTTTCAATTCTGTAAGAATTTTAATATTGCTGTTGAAAAAATGTTAACATTGGTTTTAGTTTTCAAATTAATTATGATTGTATTATTTTGGTATAATTTAGTGAATATTTAATATTATTTATAGATTTTACAAGTGTACTGTTTGTATTAAGCCCATCATAAGAAACAATACATTTATATTCATATAAATCTAGGTCTACTTTGGGGTATCCAAAGACTACTGGTATAGCAGCTTCCTGTTATAAATGATTTAAGCAAGTGCAGATGGCACAGTAGTAGTGGTAGAAATATATAACCACAGTACACCTGCCACTACTAACTTTAATCCAATTGTAAAGATCATTGCACCATTAGTTCACAGCCAAGTCAATAAAAATTATTTACTAGTTCATTTTATTTCATTCTCATCCAATAGCAATTTAACAATTACAATGATTGACACATTTATTATCAAAATTGGTGTTTTGGGTATTGGGCCTCATAATGAGGCTTAGTAGGGGGTTGTGATTGGCTGTTAGAGATTAAACTATTATTAATCAACAACTATGGTGAAGGATAACAAGGATGATGATGATTTTAAAGTCGATGATGACAAATAATATTTAGACTGCACTGTTGAATGATTTTAAAGCAATCAGTGTTCTCCCGAAGCTGTTTTACCCGTCAATTTTACCAGTAAAAATAACTGACCAACCAGTAAAAATTGTGTGTTCGTAGACTAAAAAAAGCACTTATTAGGCCTAGGTAGCCTAGACTGGCCTTCTTTACAAACAAACTTCATTCCAGTTCAGGCCTAGCTATGATTATGTATTATTGTTTTTTAAAGCCATTGAACTCCACATAAATGTGGCAATACCTCACGTTGCGCATGCTTAGTTGGCTTTATATGGCTTTATATGGATGAATTTACCAGTAAAAATTTTTCAATTGCTCAGTGACATAAAAACCAACACCAACAATAAAATAATATCAATCTTAAATAGTGCATGCCAGGGCCACTATATGTACTAAGTCAATTATCACTTGTCAACGAACGACGATTGGGCAAGTGTATGTCGTAGTGCTAGGTGTGAAAACACTAGTCTACAATTCAAATGCGGTGTGCGATACACAACTGTACAAGTCGTTTTCACTTTTTGCACACAAACCGAAAAAAGACAAAGCAAACCGTGCACTAATGAAAAATTAGTGCACGGTTGGGGATAGGAATAATAACATTTTCATTATTACTCTGGTTGTGGGATCAAACACCTACTTACGCACCTACTCCGTCATATTCATTGGCTCCCTTTGAAACAGCATATTGATTTCAAAATTGTATTGTCTGAATTCAAATTCATTCATTACTCATCTCTCAAATACATTTCTCAACTTATAAAATCTCGCGCATCAACATGGATTTGACTACTCTTGATTGTCCACCCTGCAGGTTAAAGTCCTGTGGGGAGCGGTTGTTCATGGTTGCTGCACTTAAATTATAGAATTCTTTACCTTTATCTATTGGTGAGTCGCCATCTGTATCTTTGTTCAAATATCAATTAAAAACTCACATGTTTTGTTCATTTTGATTCCCTTTTCCCTTTTCCCTTTTTTTTTTTATCTAGTTACATAACTTAGGATAGGAGGCGCCCGAGTCCTGGGATGGCACATTTTGATAGACGTTGAATCATCGACGAGGGCGTAACCCACACATTGCAGTTTGGGTGCTGGCTTGGAGTCCTTCTTTTCTTGTTTTCCAATTACTACACCCGTAATTTTTAACACATAGAGACGTTCCTACTTGTGCAGTATACATAACCTTTTCTTTAGGAAATATTGCAGCTAATAATGAGTGGGCACTCATCTAACCCTACTAGGTATCCACTTATATTCCTAGGTGGAGAGGCACAACATGAATAAAAGGCCAAATGGAACTTGAACCACTGTCATTTTGAATTAAAGGCCAACGGCTCTACCACTGCTCCAGCTTCCAGCTGCTCACTATGTTTCCAATCCTCAAGACATAAACAGAATTATTCAACTCCCTTCGCTCCCAGCACACATTTATGAAATGGTTGATGAAATAAAGAGTTGAATATCTTACCCCCGTTTTCCTGATTGTGCTCCGCGAACAAATGCCCAGTCTACGCTGATTTCTTGGCCTAATATTTCTGTGCCATTCAGCTCATCCATGGCCTTCTGTGCCTCCTTGAATGTCTCATACTCAACAAGTGCATAGCCCTTGAATAAACAACACAACATTCAAATTAGTGAATTATATTAATTAATGAAGTATTCTATTTATCAGTAAAGTTTGTTTTTAAGATGCACAGTCAAAACAAAACAAAATGTACAAAAACATTTCCTGTAAACATTTGTAAATTGTGTTAAATATCAAAGTATGTGTTTTGTACAAATATTTGTAACTATTTGATTCATTGAAAAACAGAGGAAATGAACTGTCTAAGTGCAGATATTCACATTTGTATCTAATTTAATTCATTTATTTGGTTGATTCATACACATATAGGGTATTACTATTAAAATACTTGCATAAGGCCCAATTAAAGAAATTATTGGTTTATCACCCTCGTGCAATACATTTTTGGAAAAAAAATTCTTAAAAAAAAAAAAAAAAAAAATTTTCAAAAATTATTTTTGTTCATTTTTCTTTTTAAATAGTTAGCAGATATTGCTTGTATTATCTCAATCATGTTTTACTTTGAATATCAATGAAAGAGCAAACAACCTCAGGGTGATATTTGGCTTTAGCAAAAAAAAAAAAAAAAAGCCTCCCTCTCTCATCACTTTTCCAACCTAGTGTGGGTGAAAAACTACACCCTCCTACATAGGGTGAAAACTACATTTTTTATAGGGCCTAACCATAAGAAATTGCAAATCTACAATACATTAACATTTGCAATTGAATTACTGTAGTAAAATTAGTTGACAAATAAAAACCATAGATAAGATAAGAAAAAACCTATTGTCATCACCACAAACAAGGTGAACATGAAATTTGGTTTCCTTGATGCTTAACTACAGTAGTGAGTATGAAATAAATAAAAAACACAAGGATTAGTTGCACTTAAAAAAAATATACATGAACTGTTACAAAAATATACTATCTGAAAAGTTGAGTTGTAAACATGAGTTGAATTATGAACAAAAGATTTCCTGCATCATGTTGCCTTGCATCTTAAACATAATCATTGTTTAATGCGTGTGAAATATCTTCCATAATTTGTTAACTTGGCTAATCACATCATGTTTATATATCCCGTCAATAACATTTCTACTTATTATTTCACTTGTAATTTTCATTATTTATTCAAGTGTGGCAATCCTTTCACTGTGGCAATCCTTTCACAACTTTACAAACTACTTTACATAAAATCTTATTACGAGGCTTAGAGTATGAAGTTGGGTTTGGTTGTAAGAAAAAAAAAAATCCTGACACGATTTGAACCCAGGGTCCTGGAATTATAGGCAAGCATATTAACCAACCAGTTACAGCTGCATCATAATCAGTGAACTATTTTATACATGCAGGAGTATTGTATCAATCAATCAATTACATTAATGTATGTTACATATGTTGGTTAAATTATGAATTTAGCAAACATAAATTTGCAGAATAGTCGGTGGTGTTAACTGTATCTCTAGGCCCTTTAAAAAACACCCTTGAAATCCCGGGCGACCCTGGATGCACTTTTAATGCAATCGTCCTCATGCGTCAAATCATATATTGACATGACATATCCAACCCCGATGTGCTACAAATAAATCTAAATTTTCCCAATGTCGCTTGCGTGAATTATGCTTTCAGTAATTGTACGAGTCTTAAGTCCGCGAATGGTTGACACCTGTGACCTTACGCACAGGTGTCAAACAACTCATTCCTCGTTGGCCCGCAATGTTATTTTTCACCAGCGTCATGCACTTCCTTCAGGGGGTTCCTGTGATAGCCTTGAAACCTATAAAACCACCTGAATATGGAAAAAGAACACAATATCCATGAATAAAAAATATAAATAAACACGTCCATCACTGCATTCCAAGCGTTTCCCAAAAGAATGTCCTCCTAATTGGAAAATTATAGAAACTTGGACATGATTGTCCCATTTCAAAGCAGAAAAATTTATATTTTGGAAATATGATCATCAATCTCCTTGTAAAATATCTGGAGCAGAGGTCTAGATTCAGAATTCGGTCCCTTGTCTCAATCAATAGTTTTTTTCCATTTGATGAATAGTAGTTTACCGTTAAATAAATGATCGCAGCTTCTTGCTCATTAGTTTATTGTTATTCTATGCATGGACTAGTCCATATTGTACACTGAATGCCTTTATCTGCAGCTAATTTCATGCAGTTTCTTTCATGTATTTGATGCAATTTCTTGCTCATTAGAACATTTTTTGCTTATGTATTGTAGTTTTTTTGCTCATTTGATATAGTTTCTTGCTCATTTAATGTAGGTCATTGCTTTTGCATTCAAAGTTTTTTTGTTTGATGTATTTTAAGTCATTTGGTTTTTTTTTTGCTCAATTAATGCAGTTTCTTGGTAATTAACAGTAATGTTGATTCATGCTTTCTTGCTCATACTATGATATAGTTTCTTCCCCATTTGATGTAGTAATCTTGCTAATTTAATGTAGTTTCTTGTTCATTAAATGCAGTTTCTTGCTCATTCAGTGCAGATTCTTCCAAATTTTGGTACTTACGACATTGTCAGCCTATTTGCTTGGCTAGCACAATACATTTCCAATGCTACCCAAATTTCGTTCGTTCAGCCATAGAGCAGACAGACAGTTTCTTGCTCATTCAAATGCAGTTTTTTCCTCATTAAATGTAGTTTCTTGCTCAGTTCATTGTTTAATATTGATTCAATGTAACTTCTAGACAAAGCTGAATGTCCAACAGTAGAGTTTTCAATTTTTTGGTATTCATTCTTCACTTACTTCGCTAGCACTGCAGTCAATATAGACATACCTCGCTGTTTCATTGAAATCACATAACTAATTGTACAACTGTTCACATGGTTATATCAAGCACAGGTCATTACATTACCCACTACCGCAACATCACACTTATGTCTTATGTGATTAGGCTGAATGTATATTTAGCAATCGAGCTGAGCCCTGAATAACCCTACTTTTAAAACACCTGCTAACCCGTAACTGTAAAAGTTTGAATATTACACAGTAGCAGTGTCTATGTCACGATTGGCAGCTGCCTCATCACCACCCACAACTTTATAAATTTGCTAGGCTTCATTTTACATTTTTTAGAATATGCTTTTTTCTTTAACATTTCAGGTAAAATATGGAACTAGCCTCAAACTATCAATGAAAATATTGATTTTCTCAATGCCAAAAAAAATAAATTAAATAAAATAGAAGTCTGAAATATTGTTCTCGCCCATTTAAAGCATATTGTCCATTATTTATTTATTGTAATGCATTACATTCCATAAGGAAAGATCAATTTAGAAATACTTAAGAATGATTTAATTACTTGTATTATGAACATGATGTACAGAAGATATTCTACAATAATAATTATGAAGATAAAATGTTCTTGGGGGGAAAGGGATTCACTTTTTCTAATAGTAACAGTTACTGTAGGAGCTTTGACAGGTTTTGTAAATTCTACCTTACACAATCATGGCAAAAACGAAAGGAATTGAAGACCTTACAATTGCAAATTTTATGTTTCTTGGACTTGTTTTTCATTTTGCAATTTATTCTGTGATTTTTATAGTTTTTTTTTTACTTGTGTATCTTGGTATGAGTGTGTGTCACTGATATACAGTAGGTCACAATTATTGTTTCAATAAATTATAATTATTACAAAAATGATAATGTTCATATTCTTTTAATCCTTTTAAATTACTGTAGCTGGTAATCAATGTAATGCCATTTGTAGCAAAGTCTTTAAAATTAGGGGTTAATCATCATCATCATTATGATATCATCAGCATCACCAATATTATCATCATAATCATTATCATAAACATTATCATGAATGTGTTTTCAATCATCAAATTCTGGTGAATGGGGTTAAGAGATTAAATCACAGAATTATAAACTGGCCTCATTTTGATATTCAGGGTTTAACAGTTCTTGGATTTTACTGCTGTAAACATGTACAAATTTACAAATCACAAACATGCAAATAAAATTGAATTAAGGAGTTGAATCAAGAAACACACATGGTAATTGATATTCAATTTACATTATCAGAAAGCAGAAATGCATACAAGCGGCCATATAATAAATATTCCATTTCTAAAAGTTTGCCCGTCAATGTTTCAAAGGGAATACAATAACTTAAGGGACTCAAAGAACTTTCTACAATTTTAATTTGATTTATTCCAATTTGAGGGAGTCGCCAAACTTCTAAAGGCAACATTAAGCACAAATATTGACAATGACCTCAATTCTAGCACAGATGAAAAAAAAACTAAAACATTTGTAGATTTACGACAAATGTAGAAATGCGAGCTGGAATGTCATATTGAACAGCAAGCTACGCTAATTGAAGACAGACTGTGGCCCTGGAGAGGCATGATTTCCACATTTGTAGAGTCCAACCAAATGACTGCCACCATGTACAATTATAGGTAACAGATTTGTCATTGGTAATGAATAAATTCATTTGTCAAATTACAAAAGGGTAAGTAAGAATAACACAATTCCAGTCTAATGAAGAACATTAGAGGTATGTCTAGCTTTAAACGGTTGCCATTTGGAGGACGGAGATTCAACCGTCAAGTGCCGAGAAGCATGCGTTTCTCAAGTAACATCGCAAACAATTACATTCCTAATAAACACAAGTGACACGAAAGTCAGCTGGCAGAAGGAACGATAACAAGGGAATAAAAGTATTCTCATTTGTAATTGCATGGCGCTTACGATTCAAACAGCGTGACATGGCAGAAAAGTGAGTGGCGGGCGCAAATCTCCTAGCAGTAAGGCTCCTAAAAAGTAAATTCCTTATTTGGCAATTGTTTGTTTTGATAAAAAACAAATACAGAAAATGATTAGACATGATGTACTCGTCAGACCCGACGGATTAACTAGGGCAGAGTCTGGTTTCAGACAACATTGACGAGCATACTGAATGTTGGAGACTTTCTACTTTTGGCCTACTAGTTCCACGGGACTTTAAATCAGTTTTATCACCAAAGCGAACACTGCCCTCATGATCCCACACAAGAAGATGATGATTGCTCAGTGGGTCAAATACGGACAATAATAAAAGTATTATGTATTTTTTTTGTTCCATGAAGTAATTTCTTGGATGATAACAAAATCGGTAAATAAATATTTCTTGAAACTCAGGCACTTTTAAAAAGTAGTTCAGCTACAATTACCACCAATAACCTAGACCTATATTTTACAACTGTACTGTATACTTTTTATGAATTTTATAATTACCCACACTACATTATATCTTAAAAAGTTATTATAAATACTTAGTTTCAATTTATTTCCAATGTGTTCTCATAATTTCATAATCATTTTTTTAATTCATAATGTTATACTTTTTAAAATTGTACAGGTATACTGTAGTACCAAAAATATAACATCTGCTGTCCCTGACTGCCAAGGGTTTTTTTTTTTTTGACAAGTCTTTAGTACCGTATAAAAAGCACATCTTTTCACTTATGCATGGGGATGGGGGGGTCTTTGAATATAAGCCGAACTTTTACATATGCTAGTAGGGTCACCCTCTTTAATTATTATTAAAATGTTAAAAATATTATCATTATTAGTAGCATTTTTTTTTGTATAGCATTTACAGTATATTACTGTACTAATTACTCTACTACTTACTGTAGTAAACCCCCTTCAACAAGCCTACAGTACTTGTAGACTGTAGGACTAGCTAGCTATTTTGAAGACAGCCAACCTAACGCTTTCATTTTGTGGTCTCAGGGTAACAAAAGCCCACATGCACCCTAAACCCAATTGTGTCACTAAGGTGCCTACTATTAAGAAGTTTTTGGTTGATATTTTCATTTTTGGCATTTCTAATTATGTTTTTGTTATTTCCTTTTGGTTTTTGTTTTCATAGGCAGCACCAAGGGGAGGAGGGGCCAGCCGGCCCAGGCCTCCCCCCCCCCCCCCCCCCCCCGCAAAACATTTTTCAGAATTAAAAAAAAATTGAGAACAAAAGAAAATTATATTCAAATTTAAGTGTAAGAATGCCATTTCCGGCCATCTAGAGGTGTCATAATCAAAATTTTTCTTACCTCAGCCCCACCCCCAACCATGGTGGGGCTGAGGTAGTATCATCCCTCCATCTGTGAAAGTCCCTCTTTGGGCCCCTCTATTTCAAATTCCTGGATCCTCCACTGGTTTTATATTATGCAAGTTAGTAGAGACCAATTAAAAATTTACTTGGTTAACTACTAAAAATGTGCCTCTCTGTTTATTTGCATTTTTTTTTTATAGACAAATAAGTTTAATCAAACAAAATGTTCTTTGGTAAAATGAAAATAGTACATATTATTATAAGTATTATTATGCCTATTCAAGATTTGCTATTAAACAATGGAGCTAAACAGATCACTTGTATACAGTACTGTATGTCATTCTTGAATGAGTAAATGTGCCAAACATTTCATGTATAATATACTAGAGAGTATGGTAGATATGTTACTTAAACTGTTAGTAAGTCCAAATTAAAAAAATAATACTAGTTTCCCATCCCCTTGTGCATTTTTCTCTGCCTCACCAAATTTCTTTTTTTTTTCTTTCCTTTATTTTACAAAATGTACAAAAATTTGGCTAACTCACATCAGTAAAATTCCTCTCTCAATCATATGTAGATGGGGATGCATATGGTATGAATCATGTCCAGTGCTTCTTTATTTGCTTTCAATGTGTCTACTTGATAATAGTGAGAAAGTAGTACTCTAGCTGTTTCCCATCGACCATCTTGGATTTGCCATTTTGGAGAAAAATAAAACCAGTACCCTCATTCCACTTTTTTCAAAATATTAGGACGAGAAAGTACTTTCTTTTTTACTCAGCCTAATGCAATGTCAGTCTCATCTGCAGCTTGTTGTAGATATTACGATCACTACAACAATTGAACATTTGTGTTGTACTTATGTAGGGCAAGATATCCACAGACCAGTGTGGCTCATCTGGCTTTGATTCTCAATGAGAAGCTACAGGTCTCCAGGGAGCCTACATAGTTATCCTAATTAGCCTTTGCTTGGATTATCTAAAACAAGTGTTACCTGGCCTCAACAAGTAATCAACATATGCCAAGTTGAATGCTCCGACCTCATTTCACAGGGAAATCATACATTCAGCATTGTATGATGTTGTTAACTTTCTGGTACATGGGGTGACATAGGTGACACAAATATTGTTACATCCCTATGTGTACTCAGTAGTTTTCAATGGTGGAGAGAGAAAGGAGAAACAGATAATGATAAAGAAGTAATAATGCATAACAGAAATGATATGACACATTCAGAATTTTAACATTAAATAGTTTAAATGTGTTTTTACAGCTAAGAAACATGAACGTTGGTTACATCCCTAAGTAACAGTGACATACTCTGTTTTTTTTCAATGGTGGAATAAGAAAAGACTGATAAGAAATAACCAATTGCAACAGAATAGGCTCGGGATTTATTAATCTCAGCTTAGCAAATGTCTTAAGTCAAAAAAGTTAAAATGTCCCTAAGCAAATATGTTAAGCTGATTTATCAAACCATCTTAGCAAAATCTTATCTTAAAAATCGTCTTACAGTAGATGGAGCATGCATACGATTGACTTTTTAATTTTAAGCAATTTTTAAGCTAAGCAATATTGATAAATCTGACTTAAGCAAGAAAATAGACTTAAGACGAACTTAAGCTGATTTCTAGTTTGATAAATCCGGCCCCTGGTATTTAGACACCTTCTGAATGTTAAAACTACAGTGTACATGCCTGTACAGTTTAAATATTTTTTGTCGACATATTTATAAACGAATGCCTTTTTCCATTCTGTTATTATTTTCTTTCCAAAAATTTGGGATACCTACACTACTGTACCAACAGAAGCCACTGATCTTTGTCTTTTTGGTTGCCAGAAGCTTTTCCCCTTATTTAATGTTATTATGTTGATAAGTGTATTTAAATATTAATTTTGCCCTTCACCAGAAGGAGAGTTTACATTAAACGATAGTTATCTTTTTTTCGCTTTCCTATGATGATAAGCCAGATTTGTGTTAATTTAATTTGAATTACTTACTTTAAGCAAACTTTCAATTGAAAATTAGAACAAAAATGTGGAGAATTCTACAGCAGGAGTAAAAAAATTCAATCTGAGAATGGGAAATAATTTCGAAGTAGGGATTTGCCAACAGTAGGGGTGGGGATTTCATGGCAGGAATGTAAAATTCCCTCTGAGGATGGGAAATAATTCCCAAGTGGAAATTTGCTAAAAGCAGGGATGGGGAATTCAATAGCAGGAATGTACAATTCCCTCTAAAGATCGGAAATAATTCCCAAATGGGAATTTGCAAAAAGTTGGGGTGAGGAATTCCATAGCAGGAGTGTAAATTTCCCTCAGAGGATGGGAAATAATTCTGAAATAGTGGGGTATTTCCTGACAGGGTATAGGAATATCCTACCAAGGATGGGAAATTTCCTCTAAACTAAGGTTGGAAATATCATGACAGTATTCAGATAGCATAAAAAGAAACTCAGCTAGAAATCAGGTAGAAAGACCATGATGAAGGACTAATGTCCTTAATCAGTCCAAAACCATGTATATTTCAAACAAATTATTTTCTAATACACAATGTGATTTTTAAAATATTTTGTAGTATAACCAATGAGGACTTCGTACTGTAAATTATGGGTGATATTTGTTATGCATCAAACAAAAAACACAAGCAAATTAATTAAAACTTGACATTGAATTAAATTTTCTATGACTGCTGAGAGTCAAACAGAAAATATAGTTCAACCAAGATATAATAGAAATATTATAGAGCACTGAATATACTGACATACAGTACAGCATCATGAACAAAAACACAAACTTTATTATGCTATACATCAACAGAGGGCAGCAAATACATTGCTTCTCTGATTGACTCATTGTTTTGGTTTACTTGCACTCATTTAGAATATGGTGGCCCTTAGAATACATTCAGTGGGACTAAGCTGTCCAACAGGGGTCTGAGGAAGACAGATAGGGTCTAGGGGAAAGCTGTTTGAAAA
This sequence comes from Anneissia japonica, assembly GCF_011630105.1. Taxonomy (NCBI): domain Eukaryota; kingdom Metazoa; phylum Echinodermata; class Crinoidea; order Comatulida; family Comatulidae; genus Anneissia; species Anneissia japonica. The sequence continues at coordinate 608,211 of NW_022748342.1, read as the reverse complement.
CATTTTAGAATGTCTATTGCTAACGACAGAATTTGACAAAATTACAGTGTTGCTGTTATATATAATTATATAATATTATTGTAATTAATACTGGAGCAGTAACTGGACATAAGAGGGCAGCAAACATAAACAGAATAGCCTCTCAGAATTCATAGCATGGATTTTAACATTCAAATCTGAATTGGATGAAGCCATGTCATGCATCATCAATGCATCATTTATGTTTAAACAAAACCATTTAGAAAAGTATAAATTTAAAAAAAGTATAAATTAAAAAATATTGAATTTTCCATACAAGAAACAAAATATTTCCAATGACTCGCATAACTATAATTATTATAATTTATTCAAAAATTATAAGTCTCATGCTATGATCTATCTTGAAGAGTGCATCTGGACGAAGATTGTTCTTTACTTTCGAAAATCCTAGGCAATACATTAGTAAAGTTTTTTGTAAGAAAACAAGTTGCACTGTATTCCTAAACAGTATATAATAAATATTTGAGAAAATAGGTCTAATGTAGGACACTTGAAGGTACCAAACATATCTACAGTAGGTCTAACACTATTGGCTGAAGTAATACTAAAGAAATAAGATTCATGTACATAAAAGTTTATTTACAATAAACACTGAAAACACACACAAAAAAATTAAATGTCTTAAAATTGAAAAAAAAAAATTGCATACCAAGATGCGATTCAAACCGACAACCTTTGGTTCCCTACTACACAGCGTTAACCGACCGTGCCATCCATGCGACTTGTCCAATTATTGGTAATGGCAATAATGTACAGTCCTTGCTGAAACCCCTGTTTTGTAGGTGTACAGTATAGTGTACATTATGGGGTAGACTAGGGTTAAACTTAAAAAAGGGTCATGAACATTTGTTGGAAATCATCTCTAGTTTACCGCCGTGTACAAAATTTCCTGCACGTCCGTTCATAGCTGGTGACGCTGGACGCTTTTAAAGTTCTGGTAACAACAACAAGAACAGCAAAGAGGTTCTGGGGTCCGATTTGCAGTGAAGTATACTAGGTTAGCAGTCTAATGGTATTAGTGTGTACTACTATACTCAAGATTTTTCTGAAGGATATTTACATTGTATTGCTGCACTGATGAAATTCATATTTAACAATACAATAAATGCAGTAAATTCCTTGCTTGGTAAGGTCAATGTATCATACTGACAAAATTACTTATGATTTGTGCTTAAAAATATAAGTAACTTAAAAAACTAATACAATAGACACATCCCGCAAGGTTTGTTTACAGCCGGTCACTTGACATATAACGGGTTATAATTATGGAGAACTTACAGCGCGATCAATGTGAAAGTATAGGAAAAGGTAACGTGATGTTTGTGAAATCAACCACCCACTGTTAACATGAGAAATAAATGGCAAGGAAAGGCACTACGATTGTTCAAAATAGAGTTTTTTTTTACTATTGTAGTATTTTTTTAAATTACTATTTAACCAAATGAAATTATTTGATCATCTACAAAGAAATTATGGACAAGAATATGTCCGATTATTGAGACACGAATTCCAAACAAAATTTTTCAACATCAAATATGTGCTTTACAGCAGAAACACGAAGAAGTCGCACATTTTCGTTTTACTGAGAGTCACACAGCTACGGCACTGGCGCTGTCTGTTTACCATTCATACCAACTATGCATCACTTGACAACCTAGCAGAATGTGTCTTTTGTTACTGAAACTTGTACAAATATTATACTGCACTATAATAATAACAGTTACTTACTTTCAGGTAACCTGTTCTTCTGTCAAGATTCACATGCAAGTTTTTTATCTCACCAAAATCAGCAAATTTATCATGTACATCTTCTTCCGTTGCCTCTTCATGCACACCAGTAACAAAGAGGATCCAACCTTCGACAGCTGTGAAGATAAGAAATTCTTCCTAATTATATAAATTTAAAGCATTTAACCGTCTCATTACTACACGGTTTACATTCAACAATAAAATAAAATTTTTATTTTCCCCTCCATCTGGAAGTTTTTGGCAAAACCATTTATTTTTAATTTTTTTTCGCCCTCCTCTGACGATATTTAAACAAATAAGTTCATGAAATAAGGTATAAAAGTCTCGCCTTAAGCCCCATTTACACTAGACACGATTAAGACACGACTGCATATCATCGCGTACTTTGTATTCTTCAACACTGCACGCATCTGTATCTTGTCGTAATCATGTCTAGTGTAAATGGGGCTTTACTTTACTAATAATGCTATAGTGTATTTTATTCTGTAGCATATTGATAGCATTATGCAGGCCTGGAAAAAACTGTGTGAGACTCCGATCATGAAAATTGTCTTGATAGAATGCCTCCAGCACCAACTGTTGTCTGTATACTAGAGCCCAACAGTTTATTACTGTATTTGGATTTTACCCCCTCCCCCCCCAAAATGCCTCCAGAACATGCATGTTGTCCCCGAGCACTGCTTTTTCCAGCTCTAACATATGAGAGCATAAGATGATTTATGTATTAATTTAATGAACGAAAACATAGAAGAAAAATGTCAGTGGCTTTTTTTGTAATTAAGCTACAAGTGTACCTGATCTCTACCAATGAATGAAATGAAATAAAGGATTGTTTTTTCGAAAAAGAAAAAAAAATATTCTGTAGTTTCACTGATAAAGGCCAAAACAGTTGAAAGAGTTCTTAACCTCTGTTTCTGTGATTTAGAGACTCCACTATAACAATCCTGAATGCTTTACCTACCACACTTAAAAGTGTATAATAGGCATGCAGCTAAAACAATTTTATCTGCGTCTTTTAACATGCAAGGTGAAAATTTCTACAAGTAAAACATTTTTATTGAGATTAACTAACTAAATTATATACAAATTTTAAGCAATAGAATTCTATTATTACCACAAGCTGTGGTTAAAAATTAAAGAATAATGACTAAGTGAATGTAAATGAAAAATACAAGATATTTAGATCCGTACATCTTTGGGGTCCACTTTCACTGGTGTCAACTTCCATTCCTTCAAAATCATCTGCTGCAGTTCGAACACCTGATTCTTTAAAAGACAAAACAAACGTAAACCATAGACGGATTTAGAAAAGTCTGTAGTGCTATTTATTATATTGGCATGAGCCAATAATCACAGAATACATTAATATCAACTGAAGATCATGAAAGGGGATATGGAAGGGGATAGCCTGCTAACATTAACAAGCTAGCATCAGCTAATAAGTTTCTAATCCTACTGTACACAAGGCTTAACAATTGATAGTCTCATGATTACTAGGCTTATATTTTGCCAGATTACTTTTGACATTCAGTTACAATTATAAATTCTTTAATGTTATATTTTACTTTGATTACAGTACTTGACATCTCCTCAGTATAGTAACAGATCCAAGGGTGGTGAAAGGAGCACACCTAACAATATTAAGGAAGGGAACATCTCAAAAACCTCCCATGTTGGACTGCATATAACTTGATTTGCACAACTATGATTTAGACTCACAAAATTTATTTAAAAAAAAAACAAACAAACAATTGCAATGCAGGTCTTAGGTCTTTTCTATATATCACAATGATATATTAATAATAATTACTGCTCAATGAATTGTTGTGTTGTGCACTATTCACAGTACCATTGTTTCACATAGACATACCTTCAGCATCCTCTGACAAAGTTAAGAAATATAGCCAGCTAATATATTAGGCTGTGGCAGAACTATATACAGGGTGTAAAAAAAGGGGAAGTAAATTGTTTATATTCAATTTAAACATTCATCATTTTGAACTAAGAAAATATCTAAATTAAAATAAAATAGGCCTAGTTAACTTACCTCCACCAAATCCTCTCCCTTTCCTCTTCTTTACATTCTTCTTTAACTTCTGAATATTTTCTTTAGAAAAGACAGAACGGTAGGTTTTGATCATTTCATTCAATAAATAAATACAGATCATATATCTGAACATTAGGCAAGCCAAGATGGGAAAAAACTAGCCTAAACGAAGCAATTTCTTTGATGCCAGAAAAGAGTCATTAATAAATGGAATTCCTTGCTAGAGTGGGATGGTACTAGGCCTAGTGCGAGTGTAAATATATAATATGTAGGTCTAGGCCCTATAATATATATATATATGTTCCCATAATATCTAGCTGGTTAGATTCGTTAGATCGACCCCAAAAAATGAAGGCGAGTCTCATCTGAGCCTAGTCCCCTAAGTCTATTTATATTATAGTCTATGGCTATGATGGATTTCCAAGCCTACATGTACCTCCTTAGCTCGGCCTAGCCTAGGTAGGCCTACCTAACCTACCTAGGCCTAGGCCTAGGCTAGTTTTTATCTAGGCTACGCCGCCTACTCTACACCCACTACACTAGTCCTATACATTCATCGATAGATTCTAATTAAAATTAAATAAAGTGCTGTAAAATCAACTTACGATCTGAAGTCTCATCAACTTTAAATTCCTCGTCCTCATCACCTTCGTGGATATCTAGTACATCTACTTGATTGTCCATTATTACAGGATTTTTTAGCTCAAAATATTCGTTAGCCTACAATTAGTTTCGTGTGTGGACGCCGCCGCACGCATGTTGATCAAGTTGATACACAACAAACAATAGCGTCCAATAATGTCGTCGCTGGTGGCGACATCACACAGACACACAGACAATTTGTCAATTTTCAATCAATGATCCCCTTTTGATACAGTGGCACTCATATAAAATGTATGTTGCATCCAATATAAAAAAATATAGAAAAAGCTCTCGACACTGCAGTGAGAGAGAGAGAAAGAGGAGGGGGGGGGGGGGTTAGAGAGAGAGAAAGCTGTTGTATATGTATGTGACGTTCTGCTGAGCATCAAACTTGAAATAAAATAAAATAAATAAAAAATATTATATTACTGTAGGTGATATTTCATTAAAATGAGAACAAGCGACAGCCTTACATAACATGCCACAGCTCAAAGACTTTTCTTCACCCATTGATTAATTTTTCCGTAACCAGTAACAATAATCCTAGGTTCCTTTAGGATTTGATTCAATTCGCGCACTCAAGAGACGTGTCCTTTCGGAAAATCAGTTAGGGCCTACATAATCCGTATCCGTCATTTCCTGAATGGTTTATAAAAACGAAACTTCGATTAACATGGCTTTGACAATTTTTGGAGTGACCTTTATTCTCCACATCCTAATGGTTAGCCTATATATGTTAGTGGTATTCATATAGTTTTATTTAATTATTATATTGATTTTGTATTATAATATTAATATGCATTCCGCTAAATAATTTGGTATTGTGCCGTGACTAATTAGTCCTACCGGGACTCTAAAAACCAACGGTGGTCTCGATTATCATTTCTGAATATGTCCAAGTACGAAAGGATATAAAATCACCTTTTTACTCTTTTTGGAGTGTAAGATATAAAGTTAGGCCTTATAAAGAATTGTCACCTCTATAAACTGAACAAACACCATTAGGGTAGGCCTACAATCTCGCCTTGATTGATCGCCCCCAGATAGTTACCGGACAGACTTCTGTTCAAATAGCTATGGTTCAATTCCCATTTATTTAAAATACGATGCTTCACAGTTGTTTACTCCCTTTAAATAGTAGATTGCATGTTAGCAATCGTTTCACTGAAGATGGCG
>NW_022748342.1:576443-602421 GCF_011630105.1 Anneissia japonica | reverse complement strand
ATAAGGACATGATGGAACATCGTAGGCTACCCTGTAGCTTTTCAACGAATAAAGTCCTATGAAAAATCATTGTGTAATAAAATACCCGACGAGGGGGAAGGGGGCAGATAACCTAAAAAACAACTATATGGTTTTTATTCATAATTTAGGAAAAATGTACAGTTTTACAAGCACCCAGTAAACTTTCATGTGTATAATATGCTTGGTTCATTTATTTTCACTTGTGTTTTAAAAATGAGACAGATTTTCCATCACATGAATATTTATAGCGATCATACAAAACTAAAAATGACCAATCAGTGGAGTATCAATAATTTGCCTGATGGGGGTAGGGCAAAGTGGGCGTGGTCATGTGTCTCTCAAAACGTATAAAAAATAATACAAAGGGCAAAGTCCCCAATAATATGAGAAGTAAGGGGATTCAAAGGCATATTTAATCAATTTTAGAGTAAAACTATGTGGAATATACAAGTAAATTTTTTTCTCCCTGACAAATTTTGGTTTTTTGTCTCCCAAACAGAGGAGCCATCTCTCCGACTCACTGGCGCAACCCCTAATGGCAACCTTTTGGGTTGTCCATGCTTGATCATGAATGTATAGATCCAAGTTCCAATGAAGCTTAGCCAATATAGATAAGCATTATAAACAAATTATTCAATTAATTGTTATTATGAGCAGGTCCGTGGAGTACCGGGGCTAGAAATCCCCACAAAAAAAATAGAAAAAAAAAAAAAAAAAAAAAAAAATCCAGAACCCCCAAAAAAAAAAAAAAAAAAAAAAAAAAAAAAAAAAAAAATCCAGAAAAAGAGCATGTGACGTAGGCCTATTGCAAAAAAAAAGCTAATTTCAGATTTAAATTCTATCAGCGTCTATATTCTCAAGCACTTCTATTCAAAACACTACACAATCACCACTAAGTGCTCGCTTGTTGCATGGTTTTCCCAACAAACCCAGATTTTTCTCCTAGCACCCCTGGGAACAGTCCTTACGAAAATGACCAATTCATTCAAATTGGAAATTAAATTGGATTCAATATGAGTCAGTTGGATTGTAATTGGAATGAATTGGATCCAATTGGTTCCAATTAAGAAAAAAATATTCCAATTGGAATTTTGGAAAAAAACCTATTGAGATCAATTGGATAACAAATGTCCAATAGGATTTTTTTATAAATCCAATTGGAATGAATTGGATGACAAGTGACCAATTAGAAATTGGAAAAATCCAATTGGACAATTAAAGTCCAATTTGATAACAAATACCAATTGAACTAAAAAAAAACCAAATCCAATTGGAACAGATTTCCAATTGGATTATAAATATCCAATTGGAATTTTTACTTATTCCAATTGGATAACAAATATCCATTTGAATTGCCTTTAAATTCCAATTGGATAAGAATTATCCAATTGGATTGTCTTAAAATTCCAATTGGATAGCAAATATCCAATTGGATTGTTTTTTAATTCCAATTGGAAGAGAAATATCCGATTGGATTGTTTTAAAATTCCAATTGGATAACAAATATCCAATTGGATTGTCTTTAAATTCCAATTGGATAACAATTATCCAATTGGATTGTGTTAATTCTAATTGGGATTTATTTGACCAATCAGAATGCAGTATTAACAGGTTTCTGGACAACTGCGTGATAAAAGTTATAAAGTTAAAATGCGCCATTTTTGCACAATGGGTGAGAGCATATGACAGGTTGTCCTGCTCTGAGTTGTTTTTGTTCATAAAAAGTAAGTATTTTATCAATTTTGTGTTCAAATTCCTAAACTATTTAATACAATACTAAGCCTGGTCCTTTCTTAGACTTTTTTTGAAATGATTATTGGTTTAGATTAATTAGAAATTGAATTTAAAAATCGAACATTGCCAACCAAATGCCATGGGTGACCTGAGGGGCCTAGAATAGTGCAGTGTATAGCCTTCCTTAGGCATGAAGGCCTTCAGGATGGGTAGATATGGCTGTCTAGGTGGGGCTAGGCTTTGTCTGCTACATATGCCATATCGTTAGGCCTGTCCAAGCCTAGGCTATGCTTGCACAGCCTAACTCAATAATAACAGGGTAATGATTAGGCCAAGCCTAGGCTAGTTCTCCTAGCCTAATTCAGATTGTTTCATATATTTGTTTTAAACTTTTTTATTTTTTTAATTTAAATTTGTTGATTTATAGGCCCCTAATGGCCTAGGCCTAACCTAGGCCAGCAGGGGGATACTTAGTACTAGGTGAGCCCAGAGGCCTAGCATAGGGAAGGCTAGGCTATATCTCTAGGCCTTTAGACTAGGCCTAGGCCTTGTCCTAGATAAAGGCATGCTAGGCCTAGTAGTACTGTTTAATTAATTATTGTTGATAATTAATGAATGATTATTATTATATCATCAGTATCACTATATCAAACTGCTTTTTATCTCTAGTCTAGGTCTATATTGTTTTTGATTATTTTTAACAGATTAACTGAATTTTGAAGCGAAGGCTCTGCAAGTATCTGATGTCAGGTATTTTCTGTTGAAACTAAACATTAAATTTTAACTTCAACTTTCCAACAAGTGTCAAGGCTATGGGAATTGCAATTTGTGTTTTTGATATCGACCACTCCAAAAATGAATTTGTTCGCCAAAAATGTAAGCGTGCGTTTCAAGCTGTCGACCAGGAAAAAAATATTTAAAAAGGGTGAGTTGGATACTTAAATATGCATGTAGTACCTCACTCTAGCCATTCGCTAGCACTACTTAAAATACTTCCCAATGAGTACATTTTGGGAAGTATATTTGTGCAGTATTTCATTTTTGTATTTTAAATAAATAAAATAAATGCAAATAACAATTGTTTCTTTTTTCTTTTGTTTTTTTCAGTATTTAGCAGTGTTTGTCAACCTCTTTGAAGCCTCATTTGGTTCTGGCATTTTCCAATTGGTGTCCATCTCTTTATGTTATCCAATTGAATATAATTCTAATTGGATAAAATTCCCATTGAAAAGTGCCAGAATCCAATTGGATAAAATTGGATTTTGGCACTTTCCAATTGGAATGTTACCCCCAATTGGGTTTATAATATCCAATTGGATAAATCCCAATTGGAAAGTGTCAAAATCCAATGGGATAAAATGGGATTTTGGCACTTTCCAATTGGAATTTTATCCAATTGGGTTTATAATACCCAATTGGATATAATTCCAGTTGGACAGTGCCAAAATCCACTTTTATCCCTTTGGATTTTGGCACTTTCCAATTGGAATTTTTCCAATTGAGCTAATAACATCCAATTGGAAGCAAGTCCAATTGGAAACAAGTTCAATTGGAAAGTGCCAAAATCCAATGATGTATTTTTCAATTGGATCCAATTGGAAAGTGCCAAAATCCAATGATGTAATTTCCAATTGGAAAGTGCCAAAATCCAATGATGTATTTTCCAATTGGATCAAATATGATTTTTTCCAATTGGAATGAATTGGCCATTTTGGTAAGGCTGCACCCAATGGACTTTCATGCGTATAATACGCAGGTAATAAATCAATAAATTGACCAACGAGGGGGGAAAGGGGCAGATAATCATTTGCGGTTCGACCTCATGCTGCATTTCTGGCTGTTAACAGAAATTGTCCATGGCACCTGTCTTCTGGAAAAAAACTTGGGTTATAAGTCCTGCTGGTTTGTTAAAGCACAATGGGTTATTTATTGCCAGTGAAGCCCAAGAGATGAAGTGAGTGATTGTAATGGGTTTACTGTTTACATTCCAATGGCTATGTTGCTGGCCAGGACTCTCTTGTTAACTCCCAATGGACATTCTTAAAACTAATTAAAGTTAAGTTTATGGAGCTGCTGACAGCTCCCTCTGGACAATTTGACAGCTCACTCTCAACCACCTGACAGCTCACTATAGACCATTTCTGCTAGAACTTTTGCCTCATGTGACATTTCAATACATCCAAAAACATCGTTGTACGATTCTGTAGCAATTATGACCTAATGAACGATGACAAGCAATGTAAGATTTTGATGATTTCAACATTTTTTATAATGATCGCAGCCTATTTACCTGATCATGTGCCACCGTCTCAATTCGATCCCTGGGTTGTGTTTAATAAATTAAACAAGGGGTTAGTTGCTAAACCTGGGAGAAAAGAGAGGATATCGAATAGGGTTATTATAGAATATACAATAAGTCGTCCAGTCACAGGCCCATATCCAGTGGGGGTTTTATGGTTCGGGGGAACCCCCCTTTTCTTGCAAACCCTCAACTTTTCTGGCGAACCCCCCTCTTCAAATTTCCCAAATAAGTCCTCCAACCCAACTAATGCACTGCAGACCCACTTGGACAAAGACCTTTTCAAACATGTCTGTTTATAGCATTATTTAGACCCATAAAGCACAAAAATCCCCTTGCTTTGGGAGTTTCGCCGATCCCACCAGGGCTTCGACCGTCGGACCTCACACCCAGAAAACCAACCCCCCACCTTGGAAGAACCTGGCTACGGGCCTGAGTCATAAATATCATCAACTGTTCCATTAAATATGGCATTGTCCCCAATCAATAGAAATGTGCCAATGTAATCCCTCTACCAGAAAAACCCACCTACCATCAATGCATCAAGACCAATGTCCCTTACAGAAACCTTGTTTAAGATTACTTCAACTTCATTTGTTAGCTTCAACTTTACTTTCCAATAAGTATAAATAATCTTAAATGTAAATAAATACATAAATCAATATAGGAAGGAGCTGGAAAATAGTGTAAACACTAATCAAGTCTAGCCCCTTGCACACAAAACCAATGCATTATTTAATGTATTATAGGGGATAATTATGAATTTTTCCCAACTTAACAAATATGCCATTACAATGCAAAAAAATAAATAAATATACACAACACATACAAAATACATACAATCGATAAAAAGTTCATAAAACAAATTACAGATGACACACAGAAATATTAAAATTTTGCAAGAAACGAAAACAATGCCCGGAATGCCCATAAAGTCATAGGACTTATTTCCAATAGGGGTCCGATAAAAAAAAAGAAAAACAGCAAAAATGGAATAAGACAATAAAAATTCAAGTAATAACATCTCCCTCATTCACAGCCAAAGCACAGTTATTCAGGTAATTTTTAAGTTTTTTTTTTTTTTAAGTTTTGAGGACTTGACAAGATTTAATTTTCAACGACAAGGAGTTACACTTTTTTATTGCATTAAAAAAGAAAGTTGTAGATGCCACTGAAGTAACGTATGGTATTCTATAATTAAGAGAGCTATTTCTTGTTTTATAATTGTGGTTTTCTTTCCAAGTTTTCTTTTAAATACACTGGACAAATATTTTGAGAAATTAAAAAAAAAATTAACTTTGTCTTGAACGTTAAGAATACCAATTTCAGTTAATTGAATTTGGCCAATATGGGACTGCAGACCTAAGTTTTTTATAAACCGAATCATACTGTTTTGAGTTGTTTGCAATCTAATCATTAATTTTTTTTCTCAATACCTGAAAAACATGACGAGGAAGCATAGTCAAATAAAGGTATAACAACGACGTGTATAACATTTTCCCACAATAAGAGTCAAGGCACGAGGCTTGATGGTAAAGATATCTTATTCTTGAGTTAGCCTTTGTGATAACTTTTTTGCAATTAAGTTACCAGTAACATAAATTATTACATAAATACACAAAAGAATTTATTTAATACATAAATATACAAAGAGATAATGGTAATTTTACTTTAATAAAAATATATTTAGTTCTCTCTTAAATACAGCTTTTGATTTGTGTTGTATATACAGTAGTAGGGTGTAGATATGAGGACCATTCAAATGAAAACGTCTTAGGCCACACTTATCAAGAACTGATCTACTGACTTAAAAGTCTAAACAAGTTACAAGGAAAAAGATTATTAAATTTCAGTACAGATTTCGGTGTGAATTTGAGGGTTTGAATTACCAAGATACTACTCAAGGTACATTACCTAAAAATGCAGGGTTGACAATTATAGTTCAAGTCTCACTTACGTTGTGTTAGTCGTGAAGTTGATTTTCATTGTTTTTAATAACTTCATAATTTTCTTTAGTAGTATTTAGTATTTTTGATTTTCATGTGTTTTTTACTTCATACTTTTTAATTGCTTGTTTTTAGTGCAAGTTCAACATCACTTCTCATTATGGAATTAAGGAAAAACCCTAGGGTTTCTTGTACAAACCGACATGTCAGTTGTACTGTAAAATTTTTCATTTGTTCATTTATAGCTTGTTCCTTTAGATATTTATTATGATAAACCTTTGAAATAGCAAAATTAATATCTAAAAAAATATAAATAGTGTAGAATCACTTAAATCATACATGAAATTACTGCAATAACACTGAGAAATATTTTTTTTAAATATACCTTAAGAACAAGTAAGTTTAAACATAGTATCTTTGTGGTTCCACTTGGTACTTATTTTGCCATGAAATTGTATTAGTAAATGTATTAGTAAACTATTCTTTTTAACCATGTTTGTCTGACATTTTTTTTTCAGTTACTCTTAATCATGGATGAAGAGGTAAAGTAAATCTGTTTATAATTAACTTGTTTTATTATATCAAATTAAGAGAATAATTAAAATTAAACAAATTCACCTAATTGATGTTGTTTTTGATAATTAAAATCTAAAACATAAAATTATGCAATGCATTTTTAAACAATGTAATACATAAAATATTTAAAAAGTTGTCAAAAATATATGACTTTTGTTTCAAAATGATACTGCCATGATGATATGCTAACATGGACTATGTGATCATTTTATTATTTCCATAATAAATGCACTGACCATATAAGCTGCTATTGTTATTTTTCATTTATTTTTTATTGCACATTTCTTGCAGTTAAATGAGGTTGAGAAAATGTTCAAACAAATTGAAAATGGGTAAGTTAAAACTAACCAAAGAAGTAGGTATTATCAATTCAGAGGAGCATAGGTAATTAATGTTAAAGTTCCTTTTTTCTAGAATTATAATTTTGTTTCTTTTGCAATCACACCACAGACAAGTTTTTTTTCACTGATAACCAGTTGCTTAGCCAGTTTTGCATCAAGTCACATTTAATTTATAAAATAAATCACATCCAGGTGAACACTACAAAACTCAGTATTTTTATATTATAGAGTAACAACATAATAGTATAATAATGATGATGAAGAAAAATAAAGTGTAGAAAAATTAAATTTAAATTGGTAAACATTTCCTTTAGTTTTCATTGTCATAGTCTAATTTGGTGTGTTGACGTCATCTTTCCGATTTGCTTGGCAGGCTTAGACTCCCATCGTCCGATGCCATGACGAGGTCGCCACACCAGAAATAATGATTAGCTTATCCATATAACATTATTTTGATTGCCAATCCCTAATATTTTGACTTACAAGCAAAATTTTGGGCCATATGAAGCTAAAAAAAACCTCTCCCATAAGCCCAAGGACGTTTATTCCAAGGGACAGAGGGTCTAGTCGGCCTGTGTTTGGACCCACCCTATCAGACACCCTGGTGCCACTACTGAACGACTATAATGGGTAAAGTATTTAACTAAGGTCCTGTCAGTTTTCAGTTACAAAAATAAAAAAAACTAAAAGTGAATAAATATATAAACATGTTTCTCATACCCCGATCCAAAAATTGGTATTTTAAAGCAAATTTCACTATTTCGTTAAGTTGATTTTCATTGTTTTTAATAACTTCATAATTTTCTTTAGTAGTATTTAGTATTTTTGATTTTCATGTGTTTTTTACTTCATACTTTTTAATGGCTTGTTTTTAGTGCAAGTTCAACATCACTTCTCATTATGGAATTAAGGAAAAACCCTAGGGTTTCTTGTACAAACCGACATGCCAGTTGTACTGTAAAAGTTTTCATTTTTTCATTTTTAGCTTGTTCCTTTAAATATTTATTATGATAAACCTTTGAAATAGCAAAATTAATATCTAAAAAAATATAAATAGTGTAGAATCACTTAAATCATACATGAAATTACTGAATAACACTGAGAAATATTTTTTTAAATATACCTTAAGAACAAGTAAGTTTAAACATAGTATCTTTGTGGTCCCACTTGGTACTTATTTTGCCATGAAATTGTATTAGTAAATGTATTAGTAAACTATTCTTTTTAACCATGTTTGTCTGACATTTTTTTTCAGTTACTCTTAATCATGGATGAAGAGGTAAAGTAAATCTGTTTATAATTAACTTGTTTTATTATATCAAATTAAGAGAATAATTAAAATTAAACAAATTCACCTAATTGATGTTGTTTTTGATAATTAAAATCTAAAACATAAAATTATGCAATGCATTTTTAAACAATGTAATACATAAAATATTTAAAAAGTTGTCAAAAATATATGACTTTTGTTTCAAAATGATACTGCCATGATGATATGCTAACATGGACTATGTGATCATTTTATTATTTCCATAATAAATGCACTGACCATATAAGCTGCTATTGTTATTTTTCATTTATTCTTTATTGCACATTTCTTGCAGTTAAATGAGGTTGAGAAAATGTTCAAACAAATTGAAAATGGGTAAGTTAAAACTAACCAAAGAAGTAGGTATTATCAATTCAGAGGAGCATAGGTAATTAATGTTAAAGTTCCTTTTTTCTAGAATTATAATTTTGTTTCTTTTGCAATCACACCACAGACAAGTTTTTTTTCACTGATAACCAGTTGCTTAGCCAGTTTTGCATCAAGTCACATTTAATTTATAAAATAAATCACATCCAGGTGAACACTACAAAACTCAGTATTTTTTAATGCACATATAAAGAATACAAAACTTCAAAAAATACTTTTAAATTTTACAATTTTTTTTTTTTAGTGAAGATCTATCAGATGAAGAAGTGATGAGTCAGGATCTGTCAGAAGAAGAAATGGTGAAAAAAAAATCATATTTAATAGGAAAATTTTATGTAAATTGTACCAACAGTTGAAACATTATTTGATTTCTTAATAGTGAATATTGATAACAGCAATTGAAAAGTAAACAGCAGTGCCCACCACATGATCAGTTACACTATGGTCCAGGAGAATCCCTTACTCTTATATGAATAGTGCACAGAATTATTTTTACAGCCATGGTAACACCTTGGCCCTTGATAAATACCAGTGGAAAGCCCTGTGTCAAAGCCGTAGCCAGGATTTTCAAACAGCGCTTGACAATATCAGGACGGACCCACTTTACGTGTACCGTACTCACGCGAATAAGCGCCTGGGCGCTTAAAACATTTTTTGCACTTTCTGAGGGGCGATTATTCGAACGGGGCACTTAGGAAAACAAAGTGGAAATTGATTGGGCGCTTATGGAAATAGATGAAAAGCAGGGGTTCTTATGGGAAATTATTAAATTCAAGAGGCAATTTTTGATTGAAATTAGCAGGATGGCAGGATCATTGTATTTTTTCTTGAAAACTCAGATGAGAATGTGCTAAAGGTCAGAAAAAGAAAAAGAGGAGTAGGACTAGGCATAGACAAATATGTAAAAAGAATAAAGTTGGAAATATACTGTCTGTCCAGGAATCGGGGCTCTCATCTGCCTAAGAGAAATATCCTCATTTTGATATTGACCTAAAGAAGAATATGTTTCCACTCTGCAGCTCAAATCATGCCAAAAACCACAGTCCCAGGATTGATTGGATTATTGACTTGCTAATAAGAAAATCTTCTGATATTATTGAGGGAGTGCTTATTCAAATTAAATGGGGGTGATTATTCAAGAGGGGTGCTTATTCGTGCAAGTACGGTAAATTAAAATAACGTGGACCCATTTTCTTAAAAGATTACCAATTTTACGCAAAAATCTGGACCCATTCTCTTTAAAATTTACGCATTTTAGGCTAAATATGGACCCATTTTTCAAAAAGTGGACTTATTTATGCATAAAACTGCATAAATTGGACCCATTTTTAAAAATATGAACCCATTCTTGACGACTTAGGAAATTGTGTTCGGCTGTCCCAATAGCTGGCTATGATATTGCCCTGTGGTGATTGAAATTTATGCAATTTACTGATATACGTTATGTACTACACATCATTTTTGTTTGTTATTTAATTGTAGTTGTAACCATGTTATTTCTTATTTTATGTCATACATGTAAGTGTATCAGTATCAGTTGCAATTTAGCTGGAAGCTACAAAGACGAAAAATTAGTTTTGACTTGATTTGATTGTACTATAATCTGATGAACTACAATTAATTAAAACTAATTTATAAATGTTTTGTTTTGCTATAGATATGCTGTACTTTGTGTGGCTTGAAGGTTGTCGATATTGAAAGCCATATAAATGAAGTCCACAAAAAACAAGTGTAAGTAACCAAATTTTATATCTGAATAGCTTGATAATTTAATGGATTTAGCCAAAATGTGACTGGAACATGATAGTTATTGGTGAATTTTATACTTGAGCGTTTAGTGGATGATTTAATTAATGAATACTTATAATATGTTATGTAGTGTAATAAATAAGGATTTGTACACATTAATTAATAGTATTACATATAATATTCAAATAATAAATATATTGGGACAGAATGTTTCATTGAAAGATGTGATGTTAAATTCAAGAGTAAATTAAATCCCATTGAAATATGCAAAAAACAAGTGTAAGTAACCAAATTTTATATCTGAATAGCTTGATAATTTAATGGATTTAGTCAAAATGTGACTGGAACATGATAGTTATTGGTGAATTTTATGCTTGAGCGTTTAGTGGATGATTTAATTAATGAATACTTATAATATGTTATGTAGTGTAATAAATAAGGATTTGTACACATTAATTAATAATAGTATTACATATAATATTCAAATAATAAATATATTGGGACAGAATGTTTCATTGAAAGATGTGATGTTAAATTCAAGGAGGTGGTGCAGAGTAAATTAAATCCCATTGAAAAAATGCAAAATATTTATTGTTTTAATTTTATTTATTGAAATATATATTTGAAAATATAAGATTTATTATCTTGCATATTAGTATTAACTATACAATTCCTTTTTATTTCAGGGAAAAAAAAAATTCCACAGGAAAAAAGGTGAACATTTTGAAGATGCTTTGCTTATTTTTAATTTAGTATTTGAAAATTAATTACAAACCGATTTCATAAATATATTGGTCCAAATAATAAATACAAGTGCTTACTTGATCAGGTTCAGGTGTAAAGATTAACCTAACACTTTAAATTAAATATATAGTATTACCAGTCATTAAATAAGTGTAATTAATTTTGGTGAATTGTGATGTGTATAAGATATAGCACCGTATTCATTCTTGTGTATGTACACTTAATATACTATCTGATATTCAAACTTATAAACAATTGCAATATTTATGCAACTGTATTATTTTTTAGGAGTGCCCACTATGTGGAAAAAAAACAGTATACACCCCATGCCATGTGCGTGAAGTTCATAACGTTATTGAAACACACAAAAAAATATGCATGGCCACCTTAAAATTGAAGTGAGTATTCTAATTTTAATTTTTACAATGCTGTAAATAGAAAATGTCTATAATTATTTTTAAAAAAATAGGCTCCCAGTGGGAGCTTTTGTCTACTACTTTTCGTTGTGATTTTTTAGTGAACTTTCTAGGAGTGGTCTTATCTAGAGAGTCACTTTCTCTGTTTTCAATTCAATCGAGATCTTAATGTAAAACTAGGGCAAGTATTATAGAGCATGGCATAATATTTTGTAAACTTACTTTTCACAACCATCTTAAGCTCTTATCCATCCCATATTCCTCCACACTGAATGTACTTAAAATGTCAAGTGCCTAATCATAACAAAAAGCAATGTATGAAAATATTTGAGTTTATGTATTACAGTAGAAACATTACAGATACATAAAAAAGTTATTATCAGTGATTTTTATGTTTATATTTATTAGGAAAAGGCCAGAAATGAAACAATGCGGCTTATGCCATGCCGCTGTCGTTAGACTAGACAGGCACCTACAAAAATGCCACGATCTGAAGGTATTGTATAGGCCAGTAAATACAAATATATTTTTTAAAATTTTCATGGTCCATTTTATCTTTTAGAGTACATAAGTTCCAATGATACCATTTTTCAATTATATCATGATTTTTAATACAATTTTGTCAATTTGGTATGTATTTAACAAATGGTTTTCCACATCTAATGAAAACACATTTTCACAAAATCTATCAATATCATTAACATTTCTTTTTAGCCTAACAGTAATCATCATTATATTGATTTTATACTGATTTCTTTTTTTTTAATTGTGAATTCATTTTATTTTTAGCTCCGAGGACGAGCTCTAGAAACACTCAGCTTATTGATTAATAAATATTTTTAGTATCGGTGGCCGTTTGGGCCAATATACTCTGCTGCCTCTATATACTGCCCTCATCAGGTCTTTTGAGATTACGAGAACTTGTTTTACTATGAATAATCATTTTGTGCACACTTGCATGTTAAAAAATTAATCATTAAAGATAAATCAATCATGAAAGAAATATCATAAACCAACATTTTTTTTTAATTTATAGAAAAATGATGAAGAATACAAAAAAGCAAAAAGGAAGTGTTAAGTTGCCTGTTGAAGGTATGATTTTAAACCCTAAAACACTATCAATGATTACATTTTCAAAAAATAAAAAATTTATAAGTGGTGAGGTCATCACTTTTACTTGTACTTACTTTCCTATCCCTGACTGACCACTATATAGATATAGTGCCTGCAATTTTTTATGTCTTGAGTGAAAAAAGCACAAACTTGGGGTGATTTTATCATAGTACATCGCAAAGGAATATTTAATTGCTAAGCCAAGCTGAACGCACACAGCAAACCTAACACATTTCTCTCTACGGTGCTGGATATACATGAATGAAGGTTAGACCATCCTAGGCAAGGCTTAGAAAGGCATAATGTTTATGAGATAACAAGGTAATTGAATCATTAAATAACTGAAAAAAAAAAATAAAGCTAAAATAATTCAGAATAATATTTACAGTACATTTCATTCTATTAAAGAAATGTTTACCGGAGGATAAGCCACCTAATAACCATTAGTAAACTTCATTAACCACAACCATTTTATTCAAAATCTTCGTATCACAAAGAGCTGTGCATGTACTACTAGCAAATCATTCTTATACGTGCAGCTAATGCACAGGAACAGTAATCACTAAGCAACCGACCACGGCCACAGACAGCACTATAGGTTTATGATTATAGCAACCAGGTCTACAACCAGCAGTTTGATTAAAGGATGATGGACGTCACAACTGACTTTTACAGCAATTATAATCGAGTAACTTCATACACTATAGAACATAGCAACCTTAGTAACCATTTTTTCCTTCAAAGAAAGCCATTGTCCTGCAGATTTCAGGCAAATTTGTTTTCCACAAATAATGGCTGTTTCGGCTTCTATTTCCTATAGTGTACTCAAAACTTGCTATACATTTGATAACACGATAATATACTATTGAAAACAAACCATACTATATAAATTGAACAAGTTCTATGCAGTATATGTATACAACTTTTATGAACTCTAAATCTTCCTTAAATTTTATATTACAAAAAAAAATTTAAATAAAAAAAAAAAAGACGCAACAATTCACATAGTAGATAAAACAATGTACATCATTGGGTAAGGTGCCTATTCCCATTACCTGGACGAAATGTTCACCACGCTCAAATACTGGCTACTTACACAGTGGGACTTTATTGGGAGAAAAGTTGTTCATCCAAAAGTGTTTGGTATCCGATAAGCAAAGGCACACATTATTGTAAAAATTTACTTATTTTTACTTTACTAGAATCTCAGAGCGACTTCAAGGAGTACCTGCTTACAAGCAGACAGCACAAACGCCGACAAGCCGAATAAACCATTGCAGAATTCAATGCAATCTCCGGAGGAAAAGAAAACGCCAAATATCTAAGGCAGTAAGTTTTTAAAAATTTAACTATTATTATCTATACCCACATTCTATTACATAAAGCCACCTTTAATTTTTTTTTTATCAAATCTTATATATTTATTGCAATATAATATAAAAAGTTTGAGAAAGTATGGCAGGCAAGGATGCATTCAATATATGCTTAAATGTAAGACTAATACCTTAAAACCTCGAATTGAAGCCCTGGGCTTTCTTTTTTCTTTGCGAACTTTGGATGAGTTTCTTTTCGAGATGGGATTCTTTTTAAGATGGGCTTCTTTTCGAGACTACTTTTGCAAAATAAAGAGGGGACTTCTAATCAAAATGAATGCCATAAATTGTTACTATAAAACAATAAACATGGCAACTATAACATCAATATGTATCATAGAGTGTATCTAACTGACATTAAATCACCTAAACTACTGTATAAACCAAGCTTGTTTTTCAGTTATTTTTTCTGAAATTCACTGTATGTGACTGTATATCTTAAAAAGAAGCCTATGCAATCTTGAAATGAAGCCCATGGGTTTCTTTTTGAGATGGGCTCCTTTTCGAGGCTAATTATGCAAACTAAAAATGGGGCTTCAATTCGAGATGGGCTTCAATTCCATCAATGGGTAATGGGAATAGGCTCATTGATTGAAATTATTATATTATCTGTTATATATTTCAAATATTTAATATCAATAAACTGTGATTCTATTCAAAGAGATATGCAGTGTAATGTAACCAATTTATTTTTTTTTGTTGTCATTTAGTCAGTGAACTACTAAAATGTGAAATCAGAGCGTTGAATAACAGTTTTAAACTTCGATTTTGGAGTTTTTGCGTAGACCATGTATGCAAAACCTCCGAGATCGAAAAAAAAATCGAGTTTTCGAAATCAGAGCGTTGAATAACAGTTTTAAACTTCGATTTTGGAGCTTTTGCGTAGGCCTACGCAAAACCTCATCAACATCATTCTCATCAATCATCCTCATCCTAAATTTTGTGGTGCGACCAAAATGGTCTACTGCTAAACGTAAATAAGACCAAAGAAATGGTCATAGATTTTAGAATAAATGGCACTTCTGTGGAAATGGTAGATAAATTTAAGTTTTTAGGAATCTATTTAACTAACGATCTGAAATGGCGAGAAAATACAACTAAGTGCATTAAAAAGGCGCAACAGCGACTCTACTTCCTGAGGAGACTTAAGTCTTTCGGGGTCTGTAGAAATATTATGTCTATTTTTTACAAGTCCGTTATTGAGAGCGTTCTTTTATACTCCATTGCTGTTTGGTATTGTGGCACCACCGAGGCTGACCGAAATGACCTCCGACGTATTGTTAAATATGCCTCTCGTATAATCGGTCACAATGAGGATGATATTGAGGAAATATTTAATGCCAGAATGCTTAAAAAAATAAAATGTATAATTGAAGATCCAACACACCCTGGTAACTCTCTCTTTGAATTGCTCCCCAGTGGGAGAAGATATCGGTCAATTTATGCTCGAACGAGCAGGTTCCAAAAGAGTTTCTTTCCGTCAGCCATCCGGGCCCTCAATGCAATACAATAGCATTTCATTGTGTCCGTTGCTCTGATAATTCACTGTTTTTCCATTTGTTCATTGTTTGCCGACTTGGATGTTGGTCCATGTTAAATAGAGTCACAATATTTTCTATGTGATGTAATGTATGCATTGCAAATGATATAATAAATTGAATTGAATTGAATTGAATCAATCATAATCATCATCATCCTTATCTTCATCATCTTCAAACTCATCCTAATCCTCCTTATTATCATCATTATCCTCACCGTCCTTATCAGCATAATTTTCTTCCTTTATCATCATCCATCATCATCTACCTCATCATCTGCCTTCTCATCAACCACATCATCCTCATCCTCCTCATCATCATTCTTATCTTCATCATCATAATCATCATTACCACCATCCTCATTATTATCATCATCCTCATCATCATCCTGATTACTGTCATCATCATCGTCATCATTACCATCATCATTTTCATCATTATCCTTCATCATCAGTCACCATCATCATCATGAGGAGGATGATGATGATGAGGAGAAGGACGAGAATGAAGATGAGGACGAGGGTGAGGATGAGAGGCATGATTCTCATCATTCATCATCATCATCATTCTCACCAATCATTTTCTATCATTCTCATCACCATCATCACAAACATTATCACAAATCTTCTTCCTCACCTTTATCCTCATCACCTTTCTTCTCCTCATCATCAACATCCTCCTTATAATAGGGATTATAATGAGGATGGGGATGACAATGAGGAAGATGATGATGATGATGATGATAATGACATCAGTTATAGTAAGAATAACAGTACTATCGCTGATATTAATGTGAATTACTAATAAAATATAACTTTTTTTTTAAACGCATGAGAATAATAAAATACTATATTAATAATATTATAGAGTAACAACATAATAGTATTATAATGATGATGAAGAAAAATAAAGTGTAGAAAAATTAAATTTAAATTGGTAAACATTTCCTTTAGTTTTCATTGTCATAGTCTAATTTGGTGTGTTGACGTCATCTTTCTGATTTGCTTTGCAGGCTTAGACTCCCATCGTCCGATGCCATGACGAGGTCGCCACACCAGAAGTAATGATTAGCTTATCCATATAACATTATTTTGATTGCCAATCCCTAATATTTTGACTTTCAAGCAAAATTTTGGGCCATATGAAGCTAAAAAAAACCTCTCCCATAAGCCCAAGGATGTTTATTCCAAGGGACAGAGGGTCTAGTCGGCCTGTGTTTGGACCCACCCTATCAGACACCCTGGTGCCTCTACTGAACGACTATAATGAGTAAAGTATTTAACTAAGGTCCTGTCAGTTTTCAGTTACAAAAATAAAAAAAACTAAAAGTGAATAAATATATAAACATGTTTCTCATACCCCGATCCAAAAATTGGTATTTTAAAGCAAATTTCACTATTTCGTTTTTTTCGTTGGGTTAACTTTGTAGTAGTTCATTAATTATATATACATATTTTTTATTCTTGTAATTATAATATTGTATTGAGATTGTATTGTATTTTGATAATAAAATTATTTTTACATTAAAAACATACCAGTAGTTTTTCGCACCATAATGGACGCCATTTTGTAATTTGTCATAATGACGTCATCATTCCGATAAAATTTTTCAATGAGAGCGATGAGTAACTATTTAGCCAAGTTGTTGCTACATTTCATATCCACACTATATGTAAAAGTGACCAAAAACATAAATTTATTTCCCCTACCCCCATCTTAAATAGTTTAATATAGGGTATTTTAGGTCAAAATTTCTGTAAAAAGTGCTGTAAAAAAAATTGCCCAAGCCATAGGCATGGGGATTTTTTTTCTGAGACACTATAGGGTATGCTGATTCAGAAAAACCAAAAATTAATTTTCCTTTACTTTTTTCCCGCTAAAGTTCATTTCAGCAGTTTTACAACCAGGCTATAAATTCAGATATAAATATAATGACGTTAACAAATAAATAACAATACATCAAGACTCTGCAGGAGTCAATCTTAAAGATTAATCCAAACATTGATATAAATAAGCTTCAAAAAAAGCAACTGATAAGATGTAAGAAGTACAAAGATTGGTCACAAAAGCATGTTCGATGTCGGACATATACATATCAGGTGAGATAAATTTTGCAGCTTTAGTCTGATTTCTAGCTATTTCCCATACCAATATGGATCGTCTTGAAATCATACAGTTATGCAGGTGTGTCTGCCTTTTTTTCGTCAAGTCAACTGAGGTATTTTAGAATTGTTGAGTATTTTCGATTATTGCTGTGAAGATCTGTAAAGTTCATTCGGTATAATACAAATTTATTCACAAATCGGTGAAAAGGAGGAAAAAATAGCTTGTGCCATCGAAGTTCGACTCCTAATCTAACAATACATGATAATTTTCTCAAATATTTAACATACCGTACTGGCGCGAATAAGGGCCCTGTTTGAATAAGCACCCTCCTATCGTGAAAATTGTCTTAAGCGCCCCGTTTAATTAAGCGCCCCTCAATTTTGAATAAGTGCCACTCGATTCCTAAAAATTCAATCATACTTAATTTTCTGCATGAACTTTTCGCATCTATCATAACATTGTCGGTCGGTCAGTCCATCTATCCATCTGTCGGTCTGTCAGTCTTTAAAAGCTGCATTTTAATGGCAAATTATTCCAAAGTTGTTAACCACAATACTTTTTTCAAAATAGATCTGAAAATGTGATGACCTTGAATGTTGTAGCCCAAAAAGATGCACAATCAAGCAGATATGACTACTAGTCTGGTTGTAAAACTGCTGAAATGAACTTTAGTGGGAAAAAAGTAAAGGAAAATTAATTTTTTGGTTTTTCTGAATCAGCATACCCTATAGTGTTTCAGAAAAAAAAATCCCCATGCCTAGGGCTTGGGCAATTTTTTTTTACAGCACTTTGAAATTTTGACCTAAAATACCGTACCCTATTTTAAACTATTTAAGATGGGGGTAGGGGAAATAAATTTATGTTGGAATGTAACAACAACTTGGCTAAATAGTTACTCATCACTCTAATTTTTAAAAATTGATCGGAATGATGACGTCATCATGATAAATTCCAAGATGGCGTCCATTAAGGTGGGAAAAACTATGTTTTTAATGTAAAAATAATTTTATTATCAAAGTACAATACAATCTCAATAAAAGGAATAAAACGAAATAGTGAAATTTTGCTTTAAAATACCATTTTTTGGATCGGGATATGGGAAACATGTTTATGTTTTTAGTCACTTAGTTTTTTTTTTTCTATAACTGTGAAAACTGACAGGACCTTAGTTAAACACTTACCCATTATAGTCGTTCAGTGGTGGTCCGAGTGGGTCTGATAGGGTGGGTCCAAACACAGGGCTGACTAGACCCTCGGTCAGAGTCCCGGAATAAACTTCCCTGGGCTTATGGGAGAGTTTTTTTTAGCTTTGTATGGCCCAAAATTTTGCTTTTAAGCCAAAATAATGTTATATGGAAGCAAATCATTATTTGTGGTGTGGTGACCTCGTTGTGGCATCGGATGTTGGGATTCTAGGCCTGTCAGACGGGAATTCCCCACCTCCCAACCAAATTTGGAATGACGACGTCAACACACCAAATTCCAAGACTATGACAATCAAAATTAAAGGAAATGTTTACCTATTTAAATTTAATCTTTCTACACTACATTTTTCTTCATCATCATTAGTATATTATTATGTTGTTACTCTATAATATTATTAATATAGTATATCATTATTCTTATGTGTTTAAAAAAAATTATAGTTTATAATTCACATTAATATTAGCGTTAGTACTGTTATTCTTAATATACTGATGTCATTATTATTATCATCATCATCATCTTCCTTATTGTCATCCCCATCCTCATTATATTCCCCATTATAAGAAGGATGTTGATGATGATGATGAGAAGAAAGATGATGAGGATGATGGTGAGGAAGAAGATGATGGTGGTTATGATTGATGATGATAATGATTGTGATGATGGTGATGAGAATGATGAAAATGATTGATGAGAATGATGATGATGATGAATGATGAGAACCATCCCTCTCATCCTCACCCTTGTCCTTCTCTTCATTCTCGTCGTCCTCATCTTCATCATCCTCATGATGATGATGGTGACTGATGATGAAGAGGATAATGATGAAAATGATGCTGATAAGGATGGTGAGGATAATGATGACAATAAGAAGGATTTGGATGATGAGTTTGATGATGATGAAAATAAGGATGATGATGACTATGATTGATGATAATGATCGTTGATGAGGGTGATCGTGATAATGATGAGCATGATTGATGAGAATGATGTTGATGAATGAGGTTAATGATGACGAATGCTGAGAAACATCCCCTCTGCCCCTTAACCTCATCTTCATTCTTGTCATCCTCATGATGAGGATGATGATTGATAATGATTAATAAGGATGATGATGTGGTTGTTGATGAGGACAAAGATGATGATGGATGATGATGATAGATTATGATTGTAATGAGGATGATAATGACAATGATGATGATAATGAGGACTATGAGGATGAATGAGTGATGATGGTAAGTAGGATAAGGATGAGGTTGGTGATGATGAGGATAAGGATGATGATGATTAGTAGGATAAAGATGATGGTGATGATGTTAAAAATGATTGGTGAAGATGGTGTTGAGGGTGACGATGATGGATGAGGATCAATCAATCGATCAATTTTCAAACGGTGTGGGACAATATTAGAGTGGACCCACTTTACGCAAAAATGTTAAATATCTGGATTTTCTTAAATTTTACCCATATTTAACTAAATATAAGGAATATGGATCCATTTTATGCATAAAATTACATAATTTGGACCCATTTTCAAAATGTGGACCCATTTTTTGTGGACCCATTGGAAAATGGTGTGGGACTGCCCACTGTGCCAATAGCTGGCTATGCCATTGATGATGATGAGGATGATGGTGATGATTACAACGATCGATGATAGTAAGGATGATTATGATGATTAGATAACAATGAGAATGATGATGACGATGACGAATAGGATGAGGATGATGACGGATGATGATAGTACTGTAATGATATCAATAGTGGTAATAAAAATATTATAAATAATATTATTATATAACAGTACTAACAATGTAATTCATTCTAATATTAAAATATAATTTTGAAATAACAAAAATACAATACAGTAATAATATATACATAATAATTAATGATTTCAACAATAATAGATAAGCATAATTTACTACTATTAAAATAATAGTATTTTATATATTCTATATGTGTACATTGCTTTGATTAGATTGTAATTTGTACTTTCAGAACAATAGTAATAGTAATAATAATAATATAATAAATATTACAAAATTAACCATTTTCTCCGCCAAGATGAACGCCATCTTGGAAATTGGCATTATGATCATTTCATTTAAATTTGATAAAGACAGTAAAGAGTAACTAGTTAACTAAGTTTATTGTCAATTTTCACATTTATAGCAAAACTAGAGGTTAATAATATAATGCCATAGTTTTTTTAATTTACTCCGATCCGAGTCCAGAAATTGAATTGTTGGGTCTTTCAGAGCAAAATTTCGCTAGTTTTTTTTCCAGTGGGTTTATATATATATATATATATATATATATATATAAAATAAGTACGAATGCACAAAGTAGAGTCGTATACATTGACATAATAGACATAAGATAATTTTTTATTTCGAATATTTCGAGCACACCTGTGCTCTTCCTCAGCGATAAACACGTATGATTAAAAAAGCTTTACAAACTAGCAATAGGGGATAAACAATATAGCAGTGACTAAGATAAATTGTAAATGATATGTATAATTAGACCGGATTATAAAGGGCGGTAACAACAAAGAAAATAAAGATAAACGAAAGGGCTAATAAATGAATCAACTGTTGAACAGCATGCTAATAAATAACACAACTTTTACACACATAAGAGAAGTATATATATGAATTAATACTTCAAATAAGTGTTTCATTCATCATTTTTTTTAATTTATTTATTTTAAAAAATCCAAATTACCCTAACCGAACTATGCATTCTGGGGTAGGGACGTCACTCCGCTAAGGTCCTAATGACCCGCATACCCCTATCCTAACCGAACTAGGCATTCTGGGGTAGGGACGTCACTCCGCTAAGATCCTAATGACCCGCATACCCCTATCCTAACCGAACTATACATTCTGGGGTAGGGACGTCACTCCACTAAGGTCCTAATGACCCGCATACCCCTATCCTAACCAAACTATGCATTCTATTTATTTTGTGTCTGGATATTTCGGATTTTATCCATGACAAATGGTGTATTGATACGTTTTGATTGTAGATTTCCATTACCTGAAAATAATATTTCCATAAGTTTTGTTATAAACAGTTACTGAAAACAACACCTATAAAAAGAAACAGACAGAAGATATATATAAAAATATTGTATTATTTGCTTGCATTCGCAAAACCAAATCCACAGTGAGTTTTCACAGATCAAGAGCATTTTGAATTTACTTGATGCAATGTTTATTTGGGCTCACTCCCTTCGGATATTTCACATAGTTTATTATGGTTGCAATGAATAAATTAGCACAGTGGTATTCAAAGTATCAGTATGGATTTCAAAACCTGAACCACGATCACAAAACATTGCAGTGCCAGTCACTCCCACTATGACCCTTTTTAACAATTACACAATCTTTATAGACTTTTATACTTTAATATTTTATCTCTTTAATATTATGGAGCTTTTGGTTTGCAGTGACATAGGCAGGGCCACCAAGAGGAGAAACTGTAACAGAGCAAGGGTTGGTATGGGGCCCCAGTCATGAGCATGAAGCTAAGAATGGATTGCGCCGAAGGCGCGAACAAATTCTTGTGGTGTCCCTGTCAATCTGGAGGGGCCAATTATTAGGGGACCCATGTCATTATTGAGGGCCTATGATAGTAAATTTTTTTTTGGAAAAATATTTTAAAAAAGTAATGCTACCGGCAATTTATATGGCCCCTCCCCTGGTGAGCTTGGGTCCCAGATATCTTTCCCCTTGCCCCCCCCCCAGTGGCCCTGGACATAGGACTCAATGACATAATATGAGGCTTTCCATCACAAAACAGCCTACTGTCGCTAATTGTTAAACTGATTAATTAGCATAAGAATGTGGCGCTCTGCCGAGTAACTGGAGCAAGAATATTTAACACTTTGAATGTTAGGCAGCCTAAAAGTGCACTGGGTCATTGCAAATCCAAATATTTCTGTTATTGTTTTGAAGAGCATCTTTAAATTTGCATTGTACTAACCTTGGCCTTTGTTATCTTCTCCTTCATTAGGCCTTCAAACAATGTTTTAAGAAGGCCCAAGTCCATATCGGTGTAGTTGGTTCTTGGTCGTCTGCAGTTCTGTTGTAAATAATAAAAATTAATTAATTAAAGGTCCTGTGTGTCGCAATGAATATGCAACAAACTGAAGCTTAAATAAAAGTATGTTCAATTTGTTAATGGTAGAGTGAAATATAATTTCATAGTGTACCAAAAAGCACTGAAACTTTTAGGAAGATAAACTTTGCGACATTTGGAAAATAGGTCAAGAGTGCATTGTTCTTTTGTTACTCACACGGCCGGCGGAACGTTTTTCAAAGTGGGGGGGCCCCACTTATAAGCAGGCGCGTAACAGGGGTCTTGGGTGATACCCCCCCCCACCCACCATATAGAAAACAATACGACATAGGGCTTATTTTATTATTAATATAGGGCACACACGTGTGTTTGAAACTAAATATAAGCATTTTCATCGTGGTTAGTATTTATTACAATCATAGGCTTATTCTTTCACCATCATTACACAATGAGGCCCTTCTTTTAGGTAAAACGATCTATCTTAAATTTTCTTTCTCAAGTTTTGGGACTATTATGTTCATAAATAACTTAATAACTTATAATAAGGCAAAGGAGGGCAAGCACAAGCTTTAACCATAACAAATTTTTTTGTTTTTAATTCTAATTTCGTCGGAATTGATCAAAACTCAATAAATGTGCAATTTTTAGAGGAAATTGGCCTACCTCAACAAGAAATGCTCCTATGTTATATATGGCCACACTCATTTTTTTAATCAGAATATAAGCATTTTCCTTATGGCTTTATTTATTACAAACATATTCTTTCAAAATAATTACACATTGAGGCCCTTCTTTTAGGTAAAATGACCTATCTTAAATTTTCTTTCTCAAGTTTGGGACTATGTGTTCTAACTTAGAAGGCAAAGGAGAACAAGCACAAGCTTTAACATTAAAAAATGCGCGCGAAGCCCGCAAAAAATTTGTTTTTTAAATCCTAATTTCGTCGGAATTGATCAAAACTCCCTAAAATGTGCAATTTTTAGAGGAAATTGGCCTACCTCAACAAAAAATGCTCTTATGTTATATATGGCCACACTCGTTTTTTAAAACTGAATATAAGCATTTCGTTATAGCTTTATTTATTGCAAACATATTCTTTCAACATCATTACAGATTGAGGAAAAATTATTTTGTTCTAAATTCTGATTTCGTCGGAATTGATCAAAACTCCCTAAAATGTGACTCGGTCGGGTACTGGATAAACATTCTCTTTCCCATCCTTCTCCTCCTTCTTCCCTCCTTTTTTTGCATTTCCGATCATACAAAAATCTCCATACATTATATATTTTTGGCCAAAAAGTGGGGGGGGGCCCGGGCCCCCTGGCCCCCCCGCTTCCGCCGGCCATGACTCAGTGACTCAACTGTTGTAAATAGATAATCAGACAATGATTCTACATTGTTTTATTTTTATTAGATTTTTATGGTAAAATACAAGATCAGAAAACAAAATTTTAATTTTCAATGGACCTAAGAAATTCCAAATATTGGAAATAGAAATATTTTGGAAATAATTACATTTTTTTTTTGGAAGGTGGGAGAAATTATGAAATATAAAAAATTTACTTTACCGGTAATGAGATGAAATTTTCTTGTGCTTCTTCTTCACCTTCCTCATCTACATCATCTTCCTCGTCTACATCATCTTCCTCATCTACTTCATCTTCTACTTCCTGATTTGGTGCCTAGGCATTGTCAAATTCAATATTTATAATAAATTGCTACAGTTCTCAAACATTTAGACATTCAGATGTAATTTTGAATTCAAAGTAAATGAATAAGATTGGAAAGGAATAAGAAAGTGAAAGATTTAAAAGGAATAAGAAAGAAAACAAGAGACTGAAAAGGAGTAAGAAAGTAAAAGAACTGAAGGAATGAAATATAAAACAATAGACAGTAAGTACATAGAACTTAATTGCAAAGCTGAAAAAGAACTAAAAATGTTGTGAATGATAAGGTATAGAGATGAGGAAAGAAACAAGTAAATATAGATTAAATAAAGGAAAAAGAGGTTAAAGGTAACCTGCG
The DNA here is from genome assembly GCF_011630105.1 of Anneissia japonica. Classification (NCBI taxonomy): domain Eukaryota; kingdom Metazoa; phylum Echinodermata; class Crinoidea; order Comatulida; family Comatulidae; genus Anneissia; species Anneissia japonica. The sequence goes on along the minus strand of NW_022748342.1, from coordinate 577,449 downwards.
ACCAATCTTCTGCTTTTTTCTTTGTTATTTTGACGCCATGACTGTGAAATACGAAATAAGGAATTAGAACGGGGGAAACTGTTAAGTGGTTTTCCCCAGTAATACAGTTCTTAAGTAATAAAGTTTTTTATGTAAAAAGCAGCTTCAATGTGATTTATAGATAAAGAAACCAAATTATGGAAAAAGAAGAAAGGATTTACCTGACTTAAAATAGCATCAAAAGTCAATTTTAAAAAGAGAATGGATTGATCACAGTATAAATAGAGCTAATTTATTATGTTTTTAATCTAAATGAAAGATCTTGTAAAATTGCACAAATTAATTACATAATGAAGTAAGTCTTACCATGGTTGCAACTTGTTTGTGAAAGTGTGTGCAATTGACTGTTTTGTCGCACCTTATTCCCAGGTGGTGCCATAACCTGGTCATATCCTGGCAGGGTCTTATGTCTTGGCCATTTTGTGATATGAAGAAGAGTTCACCAGGTGCTGCTGGTTTGTGGTGCACAATCGACATGAACATTTGCATCCGGTTATAAATGTCGTCTTCCAGTATGAGAATAGCTGGGCCCTGAACTGCTGTTTTATGGTTTGCAATCTAATTTTTTAAAAATAACTTGTTTCATCATTTTTTTGTATTGTGGTTCTATATGAAATATGTAAAACCATTTAATTTTGATTTTTTATAGACACTTTAGAAAAAAAGATATGTAAGCATAGTTGAGCGGCTTTTGCCGCACTTCGGCTCTTTTATCATTTGGTGCTTTTACCTTTCATCATTACGTACGGTTCTTTTATCATTCGGTGCTTTCATGACCTTGGACATCGGTTCAAGTGGAAAAAAATCAACGGCTGTGGGAATGAGCCTAGTGGAAAATCGCACGTAACAAAGCACATTCAACATGTCATTATCTTAGTGATAAAATTAATAACAAAAAAAAAACAAAAAAAAAAAAAAACACAAAAAAAAAAAAAAAAAAAAAAAAAAAAAAAAAAAAAAAACAAAA
>NW_022748342.1:575621-576438 GCF_011630105.1 Anneissia japonica | reverse complement strand
TACATTTTCTTGTCCCTAAGTTTGAAAGGGAAAGGGTACGTTCTAGTTTTTTTCCACATGATTTTGGTGGTATTTTAGGGCAAATAGAAATATAAGATTATCACTATAGACCTAGTATTGAAAACAAAAATAACTAGTGAGGACTCTTCTTTATTCCGGATATGAAGAAGCAGGCTTATTTAAATAAAAGAAACGTAATTAATTAATTAATTAATTACCGGTAACCAAACAATTCCAAACAAGTCCGATCCCATTTTTGGCTTACATAATAAATAAAAGTTAAACTCAAAATTTCCCCCTCCAGTTGATTGATTTATTTTCCCCTCCCTTTACTGTCCGGTCGTTTTACAAATGCTCCTCCCGTGGTTATCTCGTATTTTGATATTGGTATTTATTTTTTTGTCTTTTTATTTTGTCTACCTTTTTAATATTATATAATATATATTTTATTCTTACTTAATTGATACGCAATTCAGCCTTTGTTGCTGCTATGTATGTTTTTGATGTTGAATTTTTAATAAATATACCTCAAATAAATAATAAAAACTTAGCATTTATATTACAACAAAGATACACATTTGCAGGGGTCCCAAGTTGGAAAAAGGCAATTCGTGAAGCAGGGGTGAAGCCAGTGCAGTGGGAGGGTACAGGGAGAACACCCATCTCTTGGGGAGAAATTCCACAATTCCACATTTAGAACCCCCGATCTACGGCCAATTTGTTTCCGTCTTGCGGGCATCTGATACCATTTAATTGTTATTTAGGGCCTACCATGTTGTATATTTGCCTTTACAGCATTATTATTATTTATTATTAT
>NW_022748342.1:563766-575596 GCF_011630105.1 Anneissia japonica | reverse complement strand
CGTGCCCACCTGTGTTTCAAAACATGAATATAATATAGCGTAACAGTAATGAAACTAAGAAGTTGACTTTAGAAACACTAAAATTTAAGATTCTGGATAATATATATTAAAAAGGCAAATGGGAAAACCCAATAGCAAACGGCCATATAATGCAAAACAATTTAAAATTAAATCGGAACAGTAGACTTGGCCATTGTCTTTCCTCGCTTGTCAACGATCGACGGCATGAAGAAAGAGAGAAGGAACGCGCAAGTTCCACTAGGCTCGTTTCCACAGCCGTTGATTTTTTCCACTTGACCCGATGTCAAATGTCATGAAAGCACCGAATGATAAAAGAACCGTACGTAATGATGAAAGGGCCGAAAGGTAAAAACTAAAAAGCACCAAATGATAAAAGATCCGTAAATGTGGCAAAAGCACTGAACGTAGTGATAAAAGCACCGAACGTAATGTTTCAAAGCACCGAATGTAATGTTAATAAAAGCACCGAACGTAATGTAAAAAGCACCGAATGTAATGTTAATAAAAGCACCGAACGTAATGTAAAAAGCACCAAACCTAATGTAAAAAGCACCGAACGTAATGTAAAAAGCACCGAACGTAATGTAAAAAGCACCGAACGTAATGTAAAATCAGTGATCAGGGTTTTTAAATGTTCATAAAAAATGTGAAAATGCATTCATTCATACCAGTAGCTTTTATTTCAGTAATACTGTGTTGCAGATTGTCCACACATCCACACAGATGAATCCCTGGTTTTTTACATAATTTACTATTTTAAGTCACGTCTGATATGGGGGAATATATTGATATCCTTCATGTTTTGTTACTTACCGTCACACACCATTTGCCTTCAATTAGTTCGGCTAGTTTGAATTCTTGCAATGTCATATTGGTAATGACACCAGATCTGCATGCATTTCGCATGCAGAGTATTGAAATTACGTAACATCGTAGGAAAACTGTTTCTTCATTTGTCATCTTTGGTTGATTTTTCGTTGTTGTTATCTTTTCTGGAAAAAAAAATTATCAGATTTTTATTTTATAGTTTTTTTTTTTTTTTGGTAATATTTGGCATTTAAGAGCATTAGTACATTCCAACATATGGACCTTTACTACTGTACACTCATGTTATAGCAGTTGTTACATGATGACAACTCCTGCTAAAACATGAGTAAAACTGTGATGATCGTCCATCATATCCTGAATGCAGATGTATAACCTTTTTTGACTTGCAGTTGGGAGGAGTGTATCCAGAGTCTTGTTGGCTTCCAGTTTCTATAAAGGCTTCAAAGAGGACATGGTTCCTTTTTCTCATAGTAACCACAATCAATCTCGTCTCATTCGACCATTGTGTGTGCATAAATCATTCGAAAACTTGGATGCTGCAAGACTTTGGAACACGTCTTCCTCCGGTCATCAGAAACTTATATCATTCTCATTCGTTTAACAAAAGCTGCTTTCTTCATTTTATCTCGGTGGCAAGAAAGCAATTTAATGGGGCATATTGTTACTTACCGTCACACACCATTTGCCTTCAATTAGTTCGGCTAGTTTGAATTCTTGCAATGTCATATTGGTAATGACACCAGATCTGCATGCATTTCGCATGCAGAGTATTGAAATTACGTAACCTCGTAGGAAAACTGTTTCTTCATTTGTCATCTTTGGTTGATTTTTCGTTGTTGTTATCTTTTCTGGAAAAAAAAATTATCAGATTTGGATGCTGCAAGACTTTGGAACACGTCTTCCTCCGGTCATCAGAAACTTATATCATTCTCATTCGTTTAACAAAAGCTGCTTTCTTCATTTTATCTCGGTGGCAAGAAAGCAATTTAATGGGGCATAAAAAACAGGTATTTTTGCATTGTAAATTAAATTTGTATGTAAAATGTTGCATATTAATATCATTCAAATGAGTAGCACCATAAAATCTAAATTTAATATATACCAAATTGGTTTTGATTAGAACTTTGCCCAAACCTTGGAATAAATTATGTTAAATTAGAGTAGAGAGGGTAAAGAATTATCTTCTTCCTCATGCAAATATAAAAATAATAGGGAAATATTAACATAAAATATATACAAATATTATTAAACATTTGGTGTCTGGAAAACTCAGATCTTGAAAACTCGGACCTCAGAATACAGATCTCTGATCCGAGTGTTTTAGTTCTAGAAAATGTTAACAAAAATGGAGAGTTAAATGTATAACAGGTTAACTTGAACTAGTTTTTGACATGCTAATTTTTAATTCTTATTTTCAAAACAACAGGAGTGAACACAACTCTCATACATTTTCCACTCCAGGCTTTGTACTCCCCTACCTCTACCAATTGAATATCAATATTACCTTTAATCGCATCAACTGTTGATTTAGACTTTGCTAAAAATTACTTTTCTTCCATTTCTGTGATCATCTCGTCTAAAGAAGATTATTTATGCAATAACCAGTTAATGAATACTAGTAGCTAATAAATTTTACATTCTGCATTGTCATATGTAAAATATTCTGAATAAAAATGGGTATAAATAAAATAATTATTCATGGCGATTTTTTGTTTTGTGTATTTTCATATAGGATTGTAATCCATACCATCAGTCAGTGACAGATTCGAAGGTGGGAGGTTTAGGGTGTTCGGACAAACCCTTCTGTGAAGAAATATAGAAGAAAATACTGCTGGGTCCTTGTTATCCCTCATTCACACCTGTATACAGTATGTTCGGGTAATATGCTTGTCTTGTGTATCGGAGTGTTACATACTATGTGATAAAATTAAATGAATGAATTGTATCTCAACTCTTACCATTGATTTTTTGCTTTTTTTTGTCTTTGTAATGCCACATCTTTTGCTAGCTGCTTCCCAAGGAGTTTCACAATGTTTTGAGCTCTGATGAGCTCAAAAGAGGATACATCTAGTTCAAAAGTTGCATACTCCAAGTATAACTGTATGCTTGTCAGATAATGTCTAACTGTGCTAGCAGTTTTGGTTTCCAGTAGTTCACTGACTAAAATGACTAAGAAAAAAAAATAAATTAGTTACATTACACTGTATATCTCTTTGAATAGAATCACAGTTTATTGATATTAAATATTTGAAATATATAACAGATAATATAATAATTTCAATCAATGAGCCTATTCCCATTACCCATTGATGGAATTGAAGCCCCATTTTTAGTTTGCATAATTAGCCTCGAAAAGGAGCCCATCTCAAAAAGAAACCCATGGGCTTCATTTCAAGATTGCATAGGCTTCTTTTTAAGATATACAGTCACATACAGTGAATTTCAGAAAAAATAACTGAAAAACAAGCTTGGTTTATACAGTAGTTTAGGTGATTTAATGCCAGTTAGATACACTCTATGATACATATTGATGTTATAGTTGCCATGTTTATTGTTTTATAGTAACAATTTATGGCATTCATTTTGATTAGAAGCCCCCTCTTTATTTTGCAAAAGTAGTCTCGAAAAGAAGCCCATCTTAAAAAGAATCCCATCTCGAAAAGAAACCCATCCAAAGTTCGCAAAGAAAAAAGAAAGCCCAGGGCTTCAATTCGAGGTTTTAAGGTATTAGTCTTACATTTAAGCATATATTGAATGCATCCTGGCTTGCCATACTTTCTCAAACTTTTTATATTATATTGCAATAAATATATAAGATTTGATAAAAAAAAAAATTAAAGGTTGCTTTATGTAATAGAATGTGGGTATAGATAATAATAGTTAAATTTTTAAAAACTTACTGCCTTAGATATTTGGCGTTTTCTTTTCCTCCGGAGATTGCATTGAATTCTGCAATGGTTTGTTTGGCTTGTCGGCGTTTGTGCTGTCTGCTTGTAAGCAGGTACTCCTTGAAGTCGCTCTGAGATTCTAGTAAAGTAAAAAAAAAGTAAATTTTTACAATAATGTGTGCCTTTGCTTATCGGATACCAAACACTTTTGGATGAACATTTTTTAACTTTTCTCCCAATAAAGTCCCACTGTGTAAGTAGCCAGTATTTGAGCGTGGTGAACATTTCGTCCAGGTAATGGGAATAGGCACCTTACCCAAGGATGTACATTGTTTTATCTACTATGTGAATTGTTGCGTCTTTTTTTTTTATTTAAATTTTTTTTTGTAATATAAAATTTAAGGAAGATTTAGAGTTCATAAAAGTTGTATACATATACTGCATAGAACTTGTTCAATTTATATAGTATGGTTTGTTTTCAATAGTATATTATCGTGTTATCAAATGTATAGCAAGTTTTGAGTACACTATAGGAAATAGAAGCCGAAACAGCCATTATTTGTGGAAAACAAATTTGCCTGAAATCTGCAGGACAATGGCTTTCTTTGAAGGAAAAAATGGTTACTAAGTTTGCTATGTTCTATAGTGTATGAAGTTACTCGATTATAATTGCTGTAAAAGTCAGTTGTGACTTCCATCATCCTTTAATCAAACTGCTGGTTGTAGACCTGGTTGCTATAATCATAAACCTATAGTGCTGTCTGTGGCCGTGGTCGGTTGCTTAGTGATTACTGTTCCTGTGCATTAGCTGCACATATAAGAATGATTTGCTAGTAGTACATGCACAGCTCTTTGTGATACGAAGATTTTGAATAAAATGGTTGTGGTTAATGAAGTTTACTAATGGTTATTAGGTGGCTTATCCTCTGGTAAACATTTCTTTAATAGAATGAAATGTACTGTAAATATTATTCTGAATTATTTTAGCTTTATTTTTTTTTTTCATTTATTTAATGATTCAATTACCTTGTTATCTCATAAACATTATGCCTTTCTAAGCCTTGCCTAGGATGGTCTAACCTTCATTCATGTATATCCAGCACCGTAGAGAGAAATCTGTTAGGTTTGCTGTGTGCGTTCAGCTTGGCTTAGCAATTAAATATTTCTTTGCGATGTACTATGATAAAATCACCCCAAGTTTGTGCTTTTTTCACTCAAGACATAAAAAATTGCAGGCACTATATCTATATAGTGGTCAGTCAGGGATAGGAAAGTAAGTACAAGTAAAAGTGATGACCTCACCACTTATAAATTTTTTATTTTTTGAAAATGTAATCATTGATAGTGTTTTAGGGTTTAAAATCATACCTTCAACAGGCAACTTAACACTTCCTTTTTGCTTTTTTGTATTCTTCATCATTTTTCTATAAATTAAAAAAAAATGTTGGTTTATGATATTTCTTTCATGATTGATTTATCTTTAATGATTAATTTTTTAACATGCAAGTGTGCACAAAATGATTATTCATAGTAAAACAAGTTCTCGTAATCTCAAAAGACCTGATGAGGGCAGTATATAGAGGCAGCAGAGTATATTGGCCCAAACGGCCACCGGTACAAAAAATATTTATTAATCAATAAGCTGAGTGTTTCTAGAGCTCGTCCTCGGAGCTAAAAATAAAATGAATTCACAATTAAAAAAAAAAAAAAAAAGAAATCAGTATAAAATCAATATAATGATGATTACTGTTAGGCTAAAAAGAAATTTAATGTTAATGATATTGATAGATTTTGTGAAAATGTGTTTTCATTAGATGTGGAGAACCATTTGTTAAATACATACCAAATTAACAAAATTGTATTAAAAATCATGATATAATTGAAAAATGGTATCATTGGAACTTATGTACTCTAAAGGATAAAATGGACCGTGAATATTTTTAAAACTATATTTGTATTTACTGGCCTATACAATACCTTCAGATCGTGGCATTTTTGTAGGTGCCTGTCCAGTATAACGACAGCGGCATGGCATAGGCTACATTGTTTCATTTCTGGCCTTTTCCTAATAAATATAAACATAAAAATCACTGATAATAACTTTTTTTATGTATCTGTAATGTTTCTACTGTAATACATAAACTCAAATATTTTCATACATTGCTTTTTGATATGATTAGGCACTTGACATGTATTTCCAGTTGACATTTTAAGTACATTTAGTGTGGAGGAATGATGGGTTGGATAAAGTAAGTTTACAAAATATTATGCCATGCTATATAAAACTTGCCCTAGTTTTACATTAAGATCTCGATTGAATTGAAAACAGAGAAAGTGACTCTCTAGATAAGACCACTCCTAGAAAGTTCACTAAAAAATCACAACAAAAAGTAGTAGACACAAGCTCCCACTGGGAGCCTATTTTTTTTAAAATATAGACATTTCTGTTTACAGCATTGTAAAAATTAACATTAGAATACTCACTTAAATTTTATGGTGGCCATGCATTTTTTCGTGTATGTTTCATTAACTTTATGAACTTCACGCACATGGCATGGGGTGTATACTGTTTTTTTTCCACATAGTGGGCACTCCTAAAAAATAATACAGTTGCATAAATATTGCTATTGTTTATAAGTTTGAATATCAGATAGTATATTAAGTGTACATACAAAAGAATGAATACGGTGCTATATCTGATACACATCACAATTACATTCACCAAAATTAATTACACTTTTAATATTTAATGACTGGTAATACTATATATTTAATTTAAAGTGTTAGGTTAATCTTTACACCTGAACCTGATCAAGTAAGCACTTGTATTTATTATTTGGACCAATATATTTATGAAATCGGTTTGTAATTAATTTTCAAATACTAAATTAAAAATAAGCAAAGCATCTTCAAAATGTTCACCTTTTTTCCTGTGGAATTTTTTTTTCCCTGAAATAAAAAGGAATTGTATAGTTAATACTATTATGCAAGATAATAAATCTTATATTTTCAAATATATATTTCAATAAATAAAATTAAAACAATAGATATTTTGCATTTTTCAATGGGATTTAATTTACTCTTGAATTTAACATCACATCTTTCAATGAAACATTCTGTCCCAATATATTTATTATTTGAATATTATATGTAATACTATTAATTAATGTGTACAAATCCTTATTTATTACACTACATAACATATTATAAGTATTCATTAATTAAATCATCCACTAAACGCTCAAGTATAAAATTCACCAATAACTATCATGTTCCAGTCACATTTTGGCTAAATCCATTAAATTATCAAGCTATTCAGATATAAAATTTGGTTACTTACACTTGTTTTTTGCATATTTCAATGGGATTTAATTTACTCTTGAATTTAACATCACATCTTTCAATGAAACATTCTGTCCCAATATATTTATTATTTGAATATTATATGTAATACTATTAATTAATGTGTACAAATCCTTATTTATTACACTACATAACATATTATAAGTATTCATTAATTAAATCATCCACTAAACGCTCAAGTATAAAATTCACCAATAACTATCATGTTCCAGTCACATTTTGGCTAAATCCATTAAATTATCAAGCTATTCAGATATAAAATTTGGTTACTTACACTTGTTTTTTGCATATTTCAATGGGATTTAATTTACTCTTGAATTTAACATCACATCTTTCAATGAAACATTCTGTCCAAATATATTTATTATTTGAATATTATATGTAATACTATTAATTAATGTGTACAAATCCTTATTTATTACACTACATAACATATTATAAGTATTCATTAATTAAATCATCCACTAAACGCTCAAGCATAAAATTCACCAATAACTATCATATTCCAGTCACATTTTGGCTAAATCCATTAAATTATCAAGCTATTCAGATATAAAATTTGGTTACTTACACTTGTTTTTTGTGGACTTCATTTATATGGCTTTCAATATCGACAACCTTCAAGCCACACAAAGTACAGCATATCTATAGCAAAACAAAACATTTATAAATTAGTTTTAATTAATTGTAGTTCATCAGATTATAGTACAATCAAATCAAGTCAAAACTAATTTTTCGTCTTTGTAGCTTCCAGCTAAATTGCAACTGATACTGATACACTTACATGTATGACATAAAATAAGAATAACATGGTTACAACTACAATTAAATAACAAACAAAAATGATGTGTAGTACATAACCTATATCAGTAAATTGCATAAATTTCAGTCACCACAGGGCAATATCATAGCCAGCTATTGGGACAGCCGAACACAATTTCCTAAGTCGTCAAGAATGGGTTCACATTTTTAAAAATGGGTCCAATTTATGCAGTTTTATGCATAAATAAGTCCACTTTTGAAAAATGGGTCCATATTTAGCCTAAAATGCGTAAATTTTAAAGAAAATGGGTCCAGATTTTTGCGTAAAATTGTAATCTTTTAAGAAAATGGGTCCACATTATTTTAATTTACCGTACTTGCACGAATAAGCACCCCTCTTGAATAATTGCCCCCATTTAATTTGAATAAGCACTCCCTCAATAATATCAGAAGATTTTCTTATTAGCAAGTCAATAATCCAATCAATCCTGGGACTGTGGTTTTTGGCATGATTTCAGCTGCAGAGTGGAAACATTCTTCTTTAGGTCAATATCAAAATGAGGATATTTCTCTTGGGCAGATGAGAGCCCCGATTCCTGGACAGACAGTATATTTCCAACTTTATTCTTTTTACATATTTGTCTATGCCTAGTCCTACTCCTCTTTTTTTTTTTCTGACCTTTAGCACATTCTCATCTGAGTTTTCAAGAAAAAATACAATGATCTGCCATCCTGCTAATTTCAATCAAAAATTGCCTCTTGAATTTAATAAAGAACCTCTGATTTTCATCTATTTCCATAAGCGCCCAACCAATTTCCACTCTGTTTTCCTAAGTTCCTCGTTCGAATAATCGCCCCTCAGAAAGTGCAAAAAATGTTTTAAGCGCCCAGGCGCTTATTTGCGTGAGTACGGTACACGTAAAGTGGGTCCGTCCTGATATTGTCCCGCGCTGTTTGAAAATCCTGGCTACGGCTTTGACACAGGGCTTTCCACTGGTATTTATCAAGGGCCAAGGTGTTACTATACATAGTATTCCTCTATGTTAAATAATCATGTCATTAAAGGTATCCTCAAGCTAATTTTTTACGAAAGGGCACTTTGGGTCCTTAACCAAATCAGCCACCATGGCTGTAAAATAATTCTGTGCACTATTCATATAAGAGTAAGGGATTCTCCTGGACCATAGTGTAACTGATCATGTGGTGGGCACTGCTGTTTACTTTTCAATTGCTGTTATCAATATTCACTATTAAGAAATCAAATAATGTTTCAACTGTTGGTACAATTTACATAAACCTTTCCTATAAAATATGATTTTTTTTTACCATTTCTTCTTCTGACAGATCCTGACTCATCACTTCTTCATCTGATGGATCTTCACTAAAAAAAAAATGGTAAAATTTAAAAGTATTTTTTGAAGTTTTGTATTCTTTATATGTGTTGAGTTTTGTAGTGTTCACCTGGATGTGATTTATTTTATAAATTAAATGTGACTTGATGCAAAACTGGCTAAGCAACTGGTTATCAGTGTCAAGAGAAAAAAAACTTGTCTGTGGTGTGATTGCAAAAGAAACAAAATTATAATTCTAGAAAGAAGGAACTTTAACATTAATTACCTATGCTCCTCTGAATTGATAATACCTACTACTTTGGTTAGTTTTAACTTACCCATTTTCAATTTGTTTGAACATTTTCTCAACCTCATTTAACTGCAAGAAATGTGCAATAAAGAATAAATGGAAAATAACAATAGCAGCTTATATGGTCAGTGCATTTATTATGGAAATAATAAAATGATCACATAGTCCATGTTAGCATATCATCATGGCAGTATCATTTTGAAACAAAAGTCATATATTTTTGACAACTTTTTAAATATTTTATGTATTACGTTGTTTAAAAATGCATTGCATAATTTTATGTTTTAGATTTTAATTATCAAAAACAACATCAATTAGGTGAATTTGTTTAATTTTAATTATTCTCTTAATTTGATATAATAAAACAAGTTAATTATAAACAGATTTACTTTACCTCTTCATCCATGATTAAGAGTAACTGAAAAAAAAATGTCAGACAAACATGGTTAAAAAGAATAGTTTACTAATACATTAACTAATACAATTTCATGGCAAAATAAGTACCAAATGGGACCACAAAGATACTATGTTTAAACTTGCTTGTTCTTAAGGTATATTTGAAAAATATTTCTCAGTGTTATTGCAGTAATTTCATGTATGATTTCAGTGATTCTACACTATTTATATTTTTTTAGATATTAATTTTGCTATTTCAAAGGTTTATCATAATAAATATTTAAAGGAACAAGCTAAAAATGAAAAAATGAAAAATTTTACAGTACAACTGGCATGTCGGTTTGTACAAGAAACCCTAGGGTTTTTCCTTATTTCCATAATGAGAAGTGATGTTGAACTTGCACTAAAAACAAGCCATTAAAAAGTATGAAGTAAAAAACACATGAAAATCAAAAATACTAAATACTACTAAAGAAAATTATGAAGTTATTAAAAACAATGAAAATCAACTTAACGAAATAGTGAAATTTGCTTTAAAATACCAATTTTTGGATCGGGGTATGAGAAACATGTTTATATATTTATTCACTTTTAGTTTTTTTTTATTTTTGTAACTGAAAACTGACAGGACCTTAGTTAAATACTTTACCCATTATAGTCGTTCAGTAGTGGCACCAGGGTGTCTGATAGGGTGGGTCCAAACACAGGCCGACTAGACCCTCTGTCCCTTGGAATAAACGTCCTTGGGCTTATGGGAGAGGTTTTTTTTAGCTTCATATGGCCCAAAATTTTGCTTGTAAGTCAAAATATTAGGGATTGGCAATCAAAATAATGTTATATGGATAAGCTAATCATTATTTCTGGTGTGGCGACCTCGTCATTGCATCGGACGATGGGAGTCTAAGCCTGCCAAGCAAATCGGAAAGATGACGTCAACACACCAAATTAGACTATGACAATGAAAACTAAAGGAAATGTTTACCAATTTAAATTTAATTTTTCTACACTTTATTTTTCTTCATCATCATTATTATACTATTATGTTGTTACTCTATAATATTAATATAGTATTTTATTATTCTTATGTGTTTAAAAAAAACTATATTTTATTAGTAATTCACATTAATATCAGCGATAGTACTGTTATTCTCACTATAACTGATGTCATTATCATCATCATCATCATCTTCCTCATTGTCATCCCCATCCTCATTATAATCCCTATTATAGTAGAGTCATTTTCATGAGATCCGTGAATAATTTTAGGATACCTTTGTTTCTCGATGGATTTGGCAAGATGGACCAATTTAGATAAAATATAGCTCCTACATACCTCCCAGATATTGGGGGAAAGTCCCGTTTGGGGGCGTTTTTCAAAATGGCCGCCTGTTGATTTGGACGCTTGTATCTCGATAACCACTGGTCAGAGAGACTTGATTTTGGTCTCAAATTGTTCACAATATGCATGTTCCTATTTGTTGTAATACAACTTTTTATCAAAAAACGGCGGGAAATGTGGTTTTTGAAAGTTTGACCTTTGACCTTGTAATGTCATATCTCAGTAACTACTGGTCATAGAGACTCACGATTGATTGCAACTTGTTCAGAAGATTCATGTTTATATTCGTCCTAATGAAAAAAATATTCAAATGGTGACCGGAAACGGTACATTCTGACCTTTGACCTATTGTAGGGTCATTCCATGTCAAATCAAGAAAATTAAAAAGAAATTCCTGTATGACCGTCTCAGATTTTCATGAAACTTCATAAAAATGATCCACTGTATGAAAAACCAAAAAAAAAAAAAAAAGCCTCATAGGATATGTAGTTTTCGAGATATTGACTCCTCAAAAATATGGGGCGTGGTTCTTCAAGATGTGCAAACGCAATTTACCTCAACTTTGGAAGCTTATAACTCGAGATTGGTAATA
>NW_022748342.1:557403-563520 GCF_011630105.1 Anneissia japonica | reverse complement strand
TTTTTTTTATTTTTGTAACTGAAAACTGACAGGACCTTAGTTAAATACTTTACCCATTATAGTCGTTCAGTAGTGGCACCAGGGTGTCTGATAGGGTGGGTCCAAACACAGGCCGACTAGACCCTCTGTCCCTTGGAATAAACATCCTTGGGCTTATGGGAGAGGTTTTTTTTAGCTTCGTATGGCCCAAAATGTTGCTTGTAAGTCAAAATATTAGGGATTGGCAATCAAAATAATGTTATATGGATAAGCTAATCATTATTTCTGGTGTGGCGACCTCGTCATTGCATCGGACGATGGGAGTCTAAGCCTGCCAAGCAAATCGGAAAGATGACGTCAACACACCAAATTCCAAGACTACGACAATGAAAACTAAAGGAAATGTTTACCAATTTAAATTTAATTTTTCTACACTTTATTTTTCTTCATCATCATTATTATACTATTATGTTGTTACTCTATAATATTATTAATATAGTATTTTATTATTCTTATGCGTTTAAAAAAAACTATATTTTATTAGTAATTCACATTAATATCAGCGATAGTACTGTTATTCTTACTATAACTGATGTCATTATCATCATCATCATCATCTTCCTCATTGTCATCCCCATCCTCATTATAATCCCTATTATAGTAGAGTCATTTTCATGAGATCCGTGAATAATTTTAGGATACCTTCATTTCTCGATGGATTTGGCAAGATGGACCAATTTAGATAAAATATAGCTCCTACATACCTCCCAGATATTGGGGGAAAGTCCCGTTTGGGGGCGTTTTTCAAAATGGCCGCCTGTTGATTTGGACGCTTGTATCTCGATAACCACTGGTCAGAGAGACTTGATTTTGGTCTCAAATTGTTCACAATATGCATGTTCCTATTTGTTGTAATACAAATCAAAAAATGGCGGGAAATGCGGTTTTTGAAAGTTTGACCTTTGACCTTGTAATGTTATATCTCGGTAACTACTGGTCATAGAGACTCACAATTGATTGCAAATTGTTCAGGAGATTCATGTTTATATTCGTCCTAATGAAAAAAATATTCAAATAGTGACCAGAAACGATACATTCTGACCTTTGACCTATTGTAGGGTCATTCCATGTCAAATCAACCAGATTAAAAAAGAAATTCCTGTATGTCCATCTCAGATTTTGATGAAACTCCATAAAAATGATCCACTGTATGCTAAACCAACAAAAAAAAAAAATTAGCCTCATAGGATATGTAGTTTTCGAGATATTGACTCCTCAAAAATATGGGGCGTGGTTCTTCAAGATGTGCAAACGCAATTTACTTCAAATTTGGAAGCTTATAACTCGAGATTGGTAATAGCTATCAGGGTCAAACTTGGTATTCTAACTTATTTTTTGCCATGTTTTACAAATATGGCCTTAGATTAACAGTTATCTTTTCCCTTTTGAAGTTATCTGCACTCAAAGTAGCCGCTTTGTTTAACGATGCAAATTTTTTTGTAATTTTTTAGGTCACCCTGCGTCTATATGAGAGGGTATATACCCCTCATATTACAGATATATTATCTATGTGTAGTTGTCTATAGCCACATGCAAGCGCAGGCTGATCAAATCAGTTGAAATTGAATGGCATATATTCAAAATTGGGACCAGATCTATAAAAGTGAAAAACGCCAATGTTTCTCAACAACGGATCGTCTTGTGGAAGCTAAAAATCTTTTCTTAAATTTATCCCAGTTAATCAGATACATTGGATCTACCTATAAACCAAATTTTAGCTTTGGTACTTAGCTCATGGCTAGATACTATGTTGAAAACTACACATATTTCAACGTAATAGGAAATCACAAACATTTTTAAGAGTTGGGTCATTCCATGCCAAACAAACAAATGCATTACACCATGGGTCATAGATTTTTTTTTAAATTTTTTGCCACACTGACACAGTGATATAGATATCTATGTGAACTGAAAACCTGAAATTTTGAGATTCGCCAATTCGTTCATTTTCCTGTAGCGGCAGTTTGAAGTTAAGGGGGCGTGGCCCAAAATAGATATGAATATAATACGAATTCTAGGAAGTTTCTATTCATAAATCGAACATGAATATATTCATGAAACAGAATAGAAAGATCCAGAAAATAATTTACCATATTGGCCACAAAAAATGATGTATGTGATGTCCCAATTGCCATGTGCTGTCACCCACAATACAAATTTGATGAGGTTATTATTACCCAGGTTGAAGTTGCACATTAAGAATTAAACCAGAAATAACTTTAGATAAATAAATTTGAAATTCATAGAAAATTTTATGGGTCTATAACATAGATTTAGAAAATTAAAGCAAAATATTTACATAAAAGTAGGGTATTATTGCTGATGATGTGTTAAAAACATGTTTTTAAGGATTTGGAATCAGCAGTAAAAGGTGTCCTACACCACAAAAGGTTAAAGGGGTTGTATGATGATATTAGCATACGAAAATCAAAGTTAATTTGAGGCACACCCCTTTTATGTCGAATTGATGCAACGGGAAAAAGAAAAGGGAATTTGAGTCTCAAAACTTCAGGTTTTTCTATTCACAAGGCCGGAGGGTGCAAAAAATTAAAAATCTATCACCTGTAATGTTGTAATGCATTTGTTGAGAGGCCACGCCCCCTTAACCTCAAACTGCCGCTACGGGAAAACGAATGAATTGGCGAGTCTCAAAATTTCAGGTTTTTCAGTTCACATAAATATCTATATCACTGAGACAATGTCCAAAAAAAAATGTAAAAATCTATGACCCTGGTGTAATGCATTTGTTGAGTTGGCATAGAATGACCCAACTCTTAAAATCTTTCGTGATTTCCGATTATGTTATTGTGTAGTTTTCAACATAGTATCTAACCATGAAGGAGCCGAGTACCAAAGCTGAAATTTGGTTTATAGGTAGATCTATATATCTGATTAACTGGGGTAAATTTAAGAAAAGATTTTAAATGTCCACATGATGATCCGTTGTTGAGAAACATAGGCGTTTTTCACTTTTATAAATCTGGTCCCAAATTTGAATATATGCCATTCAATTTTAATTGAGTTGATCAGCCTGCGCTTGCATGTGGCTAGAGACAACTACACTTAGATAATATATCTGTAATATGAGGGGTATATACCCACTCAAATGGACGCAGGGTGACCTCGAAAATCACAAAAAAATTTGCATCGTTAAACAAAGCTACTATTTTGAGTGCAAATAACTTCAAAAGGGAAGGGATAACTGTTAATCTAAGACCATATTTGTGAAATATGGCAAAAAATAAGTTAGAATACCAAGTTTGACCCTGATAGCTATTACCAATCTTGAGTTATAAGCTTCCAAAGTTGGAGTAAATTGCGTTTGCACATCTTGAAGAACCACGCCCCTTTTTTTGAGGAGTCAATATTTCGGAAACTATATATCCTATAAGACTAATTTTTTTTGTTGTTGGTTTAGCATATAGTGGATCATTTTTGTGGAGTTTCATGAAAATCTGAGACAGTCATACAGGATTTTTTCTTTAATCTGGTTGATTTGACATGGAATGACCCTACAATAGGTCAAAGGTCAGAATGTACCGTTTTCGGTCACTATTTGAATATTTTTTTCATTAAGACGAATATAAACATGAATCTCCTGAACAATTTGCAACCAATTGTGAGTCTCTGTGACCAGTAGTTACCGAGATATGACATTACAAGGTCAAAGGTCAAACTTTCAAAAATCGCATTTCCCTACATTTTGTGATAAAAAGTTGTATTACAACAAATAGGAACATGCATATTGTGAACAATTTGAGACCAAAATCAAGCCTCTCTGACCAGTGGTTATTGAGATACAATTGCGTCCAAATCAACAGGTGGCCATTTTGAAAAACGCCCCCAAACGGGACTTTCCCCCAATATCTGGGAGGTATATAGGAGCTATATTTTATCTAAATTGGTCCATCTTGCAAATCCATCGAGAAACAAAGGTATCCTAAAATTAGTCACGGATCTCATGAAAATGACTCTACTATTATAAGGAGGATGTTGATGATGAGGTGAAGAAAGGTGATGAGGATGAAGGTGAGGAAGAAGATTTGTGATAATGTTTGTGATGATGGTGATGAGAATGATAGAAAATGATTGGTGAGAATGATGATGATGATGAATGATGAGAATCATGCCTCTCATCCTCACCCTCGTCCTCATCTTCATTCTCGTCCTCCTCATCATCATCATCCTCCTCATGATGATGATGGTGACTGATGATGAAGAGGATAATGATGAAAATGATGATGGTAATGATGACGATGATGATGACAGTAATCAGGATGATGATGAGGATGATGAAATAATGAGGATGGTGGTAATGATGATTATGATGATGAAGATAAGAATGATGATGAGGAGGATGAGGATGATGCGGTTGATGAGAAGGAAGATGATGAGGTAGATGATGATGGATGATGATAAAGGAAGAAAATTATGCTGATAAGGACGGTGAGGATAATGATGATAATAAGGAGGATTAGGATGAGTTTGAAGATGATGAAGATAAGGATGATGATGATTATGATTGATGATAATGGTTGTTGATGAGGTTGAACGTGATAAAGGATGAGGATGATTGATGAGAATGATGTTGATGAGGTTTTGCGTAGGCCTACGCAAAAGCTCCAAGATCGAAGTTTAACTGTTATTCAACGCTCTGATTTCGAAAACTCGATTTTTTTCCGATCTCGGAGGTTTTGCATACGGTACATGGCCTTCAAACCTCTGATTTCTGAGTTTTTGCGTACCGGTACTATTTAATTATTAAACAAGCTCTTTCTATATATAGAGAGAAAAACTGTTAATAAACCCTCCGATTTCATAGGTTTTGTGTACTGTACACGAAAACTCCAAAATTATGGAGTTCTAAACTTTTATTCAGCTCTCAGAAATCGGAGTTCCGGCGGAGAGCACAGATACTCCAGAAATCGAGTAAATACGTGCATGCAAAATGTATATAGTCTGACACAGTGCTAAAATACTTTATACCACAATTGTTTGTTTGTGTTTGAGGGGAGGGAAGATTTTGACTCTATCCAAAACTGCTTTTTACCACATTTTTGGGGGAGGGGCGGGGCGGGGTGTTGGGGGAGTGGATTTTGTTACTCATCCTCATGCTTGACTCTAGCCAAAATGGATATAGTCAAACACAGTGCTAAACTGCATTTTACCACAATTATTTTTTATTATTTATTTATTTATTTATTTTTTTTTTTTGGAGGAGGAAGGAATTATTATTATTACTACTACTACTATTTTGTTACACATTCTTTAACATGCTTATCTAGCCAAAATGGATATAGTTAAACACAGTGCTAAACTGTTTTATACCACTATTGTTTTCAATTTATTTTGATTTTGTTACTCATTTATTTTGTTTGTAAGGGGAGGGGTGGATTTTGTTACTCATTTTTTAACATGCTTGACTCTAGCTAAAATGGATATAGTCAAACACAGTGCTAAACTGCTTTTTATCACAATTCTTTGTTTTTCTTTTTTTTGGGGGGGGGGGGGAGGGGGGGTTTAGTGGATTTTGTTACTCATTCCTTAACATGCTTGACTGTAGCCAAAATGGATATAGTCAAACACAGTGCTAAACTGCTTTATACCACCATTGTTTTCAATTTATTTTGTGATTTTGTTACTCATTCTTTAACATGCTGGACCCTAGCCAAAATGGATATGTCAAACACAGTACTAAACTGCTTTTTTCCACAATTTTTTTTCTTTTTTTGGGTTGGGGGGGGGGTGGGGAGATGGATTTTGTTATTCATTATTGGTTATTTGTGGGGAGGGGGTGGGGAATTTTGTTATTCATTCTTTAGCATGCTTGGCTCTAGCTGAAATGGATATACTGTAGTCAAACACAGTGCTAAACTGCTTTTTACCACAATTGCTTTTTTTTGGGGTGGGGATGTGTGGATTTTGTTACTCATTCTTTAATATGCTTGACTCAGCCAAGAATAGTCAAACACGTTGCTAAACTGCTTTCTACCACAATTATTTTTGGTTTTTTTTGGGAGAGGGGAGGGGGATTTTGTTACTCATTCTTTAACATGCTTGACTCTAGCCAAAGTGGAT
>NW_022748342.1:552431-556156 GCF_011630105.1 Anneissia japonica | reverse complement strand
TACCGTTATGTTGGGTTTGGGGTTGCTGCAATCGATCCAACAAAGAAACAAAAATGTATTAATTTCCTTAAATCCCAAAAAGGAGGAGGATTTGGGATTTTATTTTAACTTTGTATGGCGATCGAAAAATCTCGCTATCCACGTAGTAAACTATAAGGCATGTACCGCCCGCCCCACTTCGCGGTAAAATATATCTACCTACTAGTACTACTACTAGGGGCCTAGGCCTAGACAGGCCTAAATTTCGGTACTTCTTCGGCCGAACACCTTAAGGTAGTACTTAAATCAGCTTAATTACGATGGTAATTTAAAAAAAATGAAGAATTTTCAAGCAGCAATGATTTATAAAAAGATGCAATGTTGCGCTTTGCTGTTAAATTATATAAAATTTCCAGAAAGCTACATGAAGACTAGTATCAGTGGTTGCTTAAATTATAATTAAAAATAAAAATTGAATCCTCCAATAAAAGCGAAAACTTGTCCAAGGAGTCCTGTGCTATGCAAACATGCCCAATTGTGCTTTACAAATCAATTAATTGTGCAACTAAATGTTTTAAAGATAAAAATATATTTTAAAGATATAGTCCTAATTGTATTATAATATATTGATTGTTTTAATGCATATTTTAAATCAAAACGTTTAAATGATTTACAATTAAATTACAAATCAAAATTTCAATGAATAGTAAATAATGAATAATAAATAATAATAAATAATAATAATAATAATAATAATAATAATAATAAATAATAATAATAACACAGTAATAATGATAATATTATAACTCACTAATAATTATAAACAGAAGTGTGGAGAATGCTGCTATTTTACTTACAAGGCCTAGCTTCTTGATTATGAATGATTAGGCATAAGTTGTACAAAAATTTCTCCCAATGCAATAATTCTTCAACTTTGATTTATTGTTTAGATTACAATTTACAAATAGGCCTAGGCCTAGGCTATTTGTTGGTTTGAAGATGACCAGCATATTTTATTTCATAAATTAAAGATTACGAAGTCATAGAGGCCTAGATACAATTAGAAAACTTTCATGTTATTAATATTTTTATCATTCATTTACAGGCGAAATTAACATATTTAAATCGCCGACGATTCACAAACCTACTCTGTCTGCACAACCAACCTTTCTCCTCTGCAGTGTTGACTCTTAGGAGCCTCATGCTATATAGAGTAGACTGCTGCTAGCAACTAGATGATAGACTTTCAAAACAAAAAGATAATCGTAACGGGAAAAAAATAAAGAATCGTCCTCACTTTATCTTCTCGAAATAATACAGCACGTCACTGATTAATTAATTCCAAAGTTAGGTAAATATGATTATACAGTATATGATATTTACAATGATATGTTAAAATCAAATAATTGAATTGTTCTCTTGAACAGAATAATGAAAGAAAGTTTATGCAGCATCAGTGTTTTATAAAATGTTATAAAGCTATACGCGCGCACGCTGTTTGGTGACGACATGGCGCCCATGCGCCAAGTTGGCCAAACTCTCTCTATCTACGGCTCTGAAAAATTCCAGAGCCATATATATAAAGAGTTGCGACATTCCACTCCTTGGTTTACGAAAGTCAGGTCGAAAGTCACGTGGTACACACCGTCCATTTTGTTTCATAATCTTCCCGATGAACACATGCAAAGTATATGTGTTACGTACATTGCATATTAATTTCACACACTTAATTGGGTTTACAATTATATTTTATAACTAACATCTTTGCTAACATCACTTAGTATGGACAGCGTATAAGAATTCATATATAATCGAATATTTAATATAAATGATTGAAATTAAAATTAGAATTGTTTTCAATTATCGTTAATTCGTCACATTTTAATCAATGAAGACCCGACCTATTTTATTTAATGGTAATCTTTTCTTTGGTCTTAATTGTTTTTAATAGTTTTTTTTAAATTTTTTCCCGACCCTTTCTGACGATCTTTAAAGGTTGTTCGCTAAACAATATTAGAAAATGGTTCTTAATTTCAAATCTTTGTACAGCCTGTATGAATACGAATGAAAATGAAAATAAAGGTGATGTTTAATAATCTTAAAAATGATTTGCTGTTTCTATTGCATACTATTATATAATTATTATAACTTTATTTTGGAAACGACGCTTTTAAAACAGCGGACACGCTCTCGCAGTGTGTTTATAAAAGTAACATACTGTACAGCCATAATACAATATTAAAATAAAGGCGAGACTTTTAATACAATAAAATGTACATTACATAATTACACAAGTTGAATATATCGCAGATCCTGTATATCATTTAACACTTACAATTTATAACATTTACAGCAAAGCACAGTTTATATATTGCGGCCAACTGACCTATACTATTTTAATATTTATAAATAATAATAATCAAATTAATAACATAAGATTTGTATACGGATCGCTCATATTCAAATTTTAAAGAGCAACAATCTATATACGCTAGACGGATTTAAATTACATTTTGATATACGTATTTAATTAATTTTTGCTGGTCATCACATATCATTTATTTGCAAAAATAATAGAAGCTACTTAAGGATTGCCTAATTAAAGAATGCATGCCATCGAGGGGCTCTCTCGGTCTATCGGCGAGGATTAAAGAAGAACTGTTTAAAAATAGTAAATTATTACAGTATTATTTTATACAATAATATGAAATTGGATATAAAGTAGTGAAATATTTAAAAAAAAAATCTATAAATAGTTTCATGAAATTCGACTGCTAAAAAGATTAAATGAAATTAAACTATACTGGAGGCCGCTAAATGTATTATACAATATTATCAAAGATACTAGAAATACAAGATAGAGTTCTCCACACAAAAAAAGTGTTCCACCGTGTTCCACCGAATTGCATGGTGGGAATACGAAAAATGGGACGCCCCCTACAGCTGGATCTAAAAAAACTTNNNNTGTTTGTATATATATATATTATATATAGGCCTATATACACATACATGTATATATATTTATACATATACAGTATAATATATATAATTTATACATATTTATTTACATTATACATGAAATCATATAGGCCTAACAAATATATATTTTACTATCCATTTATTTTTGTATTTTATAAACATGATCAGCAGCCAGCGCAGACGATTCGAAGTTACAGGTTTCATGAAGTAGGTGACGTGAACACACGTGAAATGGTGAACTGCGCTCCAGCGCACATGTTTGTACCTAGAAATAACTAGTCATCTATTTTAGCATCTGACCTACTTCTGTCTTGGCAGTAATGTATCGAAAATGGAAATAAAACAAACAAGAAATCACAAACTCTGACTACTTCTGTCAATTGGCAGTAATGTATCGAAAATGGAAATAAAACAACCAAGAAATCACAAACCTTGTGTCAGCTTCGCCTTAAAAGTACCATGGGAATCAATTTGTGGAAATGTTTCCACAATTCTAGTTTGCAACTAAAGAAACAGGCCTAGCAAGTTGAGTGATTTTCTCGGGCTTATGAATATGAAAGAAGCATGAAACAGCTTTTAAAATGTACAGCATGTAATTATAAATTTATTGATAATTTGATATGGAAAATATAAATATGAAAACACATTTCCTTTATAATATTATAAACATGATCAGAACATATGGGAAATGGAAACGTAACAGACAAAAAAAAAAACATGCGAAACTAATCTATTGACTATACTTATTCCATAAATCTTTATTTGAT
>NW_022748342.1:533319-552377 GCF_011630105.1 Anneissia japonica | reverse complement strand
TATATATATATATATATATATATATATCGCAACAAACAATAAAAAAAAAAAACGTATCTCAAACTCGGTCAACTTCGTAACATCTGCGTTGTTTCTGTAAAAAAATAAAAATAGCACCAGGTGATACAGTAATATAGTAACAATAATAAAGTTTAATACTAATATAAAAATAATTGTTAATAAACTAATGTTACAGTAATTTGAATAACGAGGCTGGTTTTTCCTGATAAAAAGTTTGATTTTTATAAATATTTGTTATGTAGTAGTAGGAAGTGTAGAATCGATAACAAAACGAAAAAAAAAAAACTGTCCGATAAAAGAGTGAAATGGTACTAGGAATGCAACAAACTAGAAAATAACTTATAAATACCATAATATTAATTGAAATTAGTTTAGTAATAATAGTATTCAATTTATTTCCTTTTAAGTAGCCTATGTTACTTAAACAAATATAAATAAGTATGAAAAACCGATTGACGAACTCACAATGATAATTAGGCCTAGTTATATTAAATTTGGCGTTTTCGCAACTCCATTGGCGCTCCATATATTTGTTGAAAACAAACCGCGACCGAAATGAAGCGCGACCGAAACGAGGCGCGACCGAAACGAAGTGCGACCGAAATGATCTGTATTCCACTAACTAGGGCCTAGGCCCTAGCCTATATAGATAGGATGTCTACCGATTCGTTGAAAAGGCGTAGATAGGCTTTTCTTTTTCCATCTTGATTTCAGAGGTCAAAAACATGTTTAAACATTTTTTTTCAATCATATATTGATGTATGTATGTAGAATAGTCTTTTGAGAACATTTTCCAGAAAAAAATAATGTGATACGACCCTCCGTAATGGAGTTATGAATTTTTAGATAAACTGAGGCATGTTGTGGCAAAAATTGAAATTCAAGTTATTGGTATTTGCAAATACCTGAGTATGTGATCTTTAAAATGAGGGGTCATTCATTCAAATTGGACATTTCAAGTCTAAGTTATTGGAAAGTGAAAGTACAGTACTCTTAGAATCAAGATAAACATGATTTTGAGTAATTGTCTTTCAAAGTTATTTGTGTATACATTGTTTAATAGAATGAACTATGAACAATAACTTTAAATAAACAATTTGTTAACCACTTCCAGAACTAATACTTTGGGACATGATTATTAAGACATTAAACTGTTGACCTATAGTGAAAAACAAATTTGGATTTTTTAGTAATTTTTTGAGCTCCCATATTTTATAGCTCATTTACTCAATACTGGACAACTTTACCATTTCGCCACAACATGCCTCAAATGGGCATGAGGACAAGAATTCAGCCTCAATAGGCTAATTCGACTGGTTCATTTCATTGAGTATGGAAATTGCTAAAAACATGGTTGGACGTCGGCGGCTGTTATACTGTTTTCTTGCTTTAAACAATGTTTAATTGACGTACATCTAAATATAAATAATATATTTATAATATATTTAGATGTATATTATAAATAATGTCATTGAAATTTACGTTACGGAGCAAAATTTTCTTTTCGAAATTTACGTTATCATTTCTATTATTAGGCTGCCAGATGGAAATGAATATTTATTAGCTAAAGATTAATCCACTTCAAATGTATATATACTTGCAATACAATTCAACATAAAAGCTTAGAAAATATTGATTGTGTATACCATTTAATTGGGCCCGTAGACCCCCCCCCCCAAAAAAAATTCTAAAAGGTCCACTTTTTGAAACCTATTATTTCACAAAATCGTTCCTAATTATCACAAAATGCTATAGCATGCATTGCATTATATAGGCCTATTTGCCGGGTGTCCCGAAAGCTCAGAACCCGAAAGCTAAGACCTAAGACCACGATATATCAGATCCACTCGAAATATCAGACCGCGCAAATTAAGACCCTCAACTAAGTATGCCAGGATTTCTAGACCATAGTACCTTTATTCGAAAGCTGACGTCAATATAAAGAACTGACTAATCATAAAAAAACACCATTAAGTATCGTCGATACCAGCTAGGCCCCTATTTGCGACGTTTACTGAAGAAAACAAATACAGTACAAACAAACCGGCTATTCTCACTCCACAGAACCGTACAGTACGGTTTCGTTACGTTTTCGATAGCGGTTTCTAATGCACATCTATCGTGCGAATATTGTATCCGATATTATGGTTCTTGATCGTTCTCACTTACTATTTTTAGGATAGTTTGTTCTTTTTACATTCACCTTACCTTTCTATACTTCTTTTTTGTTTTATATTCGGTTTCAAAATATTATATAATAAAAGACATAAAATTACTAAAATCATAGAACATGAAACCAGGACTAGTGGCGGATCCAGCGAAGGGGGGTGGGGGAGCATGAGGGCCCGTTCCTCCTCCCCCCCCCCCAAGTCAGTCAAGCTGAAAATTTTGAGTTATAAAGAGAGAAAAAATTGTACCCATGAGTAGTGGCGATCCAGCAGTGGAATGAAAGGATAGCTCGATTATTTCCCTCTTATTTACACCAACCATATGGTGGGGCTAAGGTGGGCGTGGCGGCGAGAACCTAGGTCCCCCCCACCCCGTTAGAAAATCTCTGAATCCGCCTCAGAGGACTTGGACATGGCGCTTAGAGACCTTGTTTATTTGCACCTTATAAATCGACCTATTATTATCATCATTATTATCATTATTATTATCGAGAACGATCGAGAATCATAATACAGTATATATCAGATATTCGCACGATGTGCATTAGAAACCGCTATCGAAACCGTACAGTTCCGTGGAGTAGCCTGTACACTGACAACGGTTTGTTTGTACTGTATTTTTTTTCTCCAGTAAACGTCGCAAATAGGGGCCTAGCTGGTACATGGAGTTATTATAATTTATCAAAATAATTATAACTCCATGGCTGGTATCAATAATACTTACTGGTGTTTATTTCATGATTAGTCCGTTCTATATATTGATGTTAGCTTTCGAATAAAGGTATTACTGTCTGGAAATCCTGGCATACTTAGTTGAGGGTCTCAATTTGCGGGGTCTGATTTTTTGAGTGGGTCTGATATCTCTTGAGGTCTTAGCTTTCGTGGTCTGAGCTTTCGGGACACCCCCTATGTGCCAGCACATCCAGCTATTGATTTTAAATAAGATATGAAATTTGTTGTTATCGTCTCCGGTGACTGCAGATTGATCTATAATCAGTGTTATCTGTAGGCCGCATACTTATCTTATTTCTGTTAGTTACGCACCATTGACTTGAGTTGTTTGTCATCACCTCAACAGTGTTCTCCCTAGCATCATGGGTAAGTGTCATGGTGAGTGTTAAGTCGACCATAGTTGGGACTGACCCAAGGTATTTTTAATAATTAGAAGGCATTGAAATGTCCTTATTGCACTTTAAGACTATATAAAATCAAGGAACAGTTAAATAATTTAACTGTTCCCTGATAAAAGCATCATGGGAAAACACTGCCCTATTAGATGTCTACCGATTCGTGGAAAAGGCGTATTAAAATAGGCCTATGCATTGCAGTGCAGTAACGGGTGTCCAAAGCGAAGACCGAAAACCCAAAAAACGAAGACCCCTATTTTTTCTCTTTTATTTTGATGATAATACGCCAGGCTGTCACAAAATCAAAATTACGAATTTGTTTGGGTGTCTTCGTTCAAGGGTCTTCGTTTTATAGACACCCTATATGGGTGTCTCCAAAACGAAGACCGAATACCCGAAAAACTAAGACCTCCAATTATTTCTCAATTATGTTATTGAAAGTATTTCAAAATCATCATAAAATAGTTGCCAAGGGAATTGCCCTCTAATCTATTATTTTTTACCCATCCATGCCGCTATCATCATGGTATTATTATGGTGAATATATTTTTTTATCATCTTGTTTACCACTTACCTTTTGAGCAGAAATAGGCCTAATTGATTTTTTTATCATTACATTTATAATATAATTTGATTCTGGTCCTTAAACTTTATTGTTTCTTTTGTGGGTCATATTTTTTACTTCTTGTGGAGGGGCGCCATGAGCGTTTTCTTTAAACGGATACCGGCGGTTTAAAAGTTTTCATTATTATTATTATACAGTATTATTATTCTTAATTGTCTATTTTCTAATTTTTAACTTTTGTGCAGAAATACTTGATTTATACTTATATATTTTGTTGAAAAAGAAATTATTTGATTTGTTTTCGTACAATTTAGAAATTGTTTCTTCTTTATATTATTATTATTATTGTTATTTTTCCCAGCCATATTCATTTATTCAGCCCTCAAAATTAACGTCGGCATTCGGCAGTGCACTCTGGGGATCCGATGGTCCACGTAAGCGCACGTAGGCTAGTACTTAGTACTAGCCTAGGTTTAGGCCTAGTACTTGACAACTTTTTGAAAATGCCGACGTATGACTGGCGTCAATTTTTTAACATCTGCGATTTTTTGCCGGCATGCTTTATCCCTAATTTTGAGGGCTGTTTATTATCTTGATGACTATAGTTATTATGATCTGTTTACTACATGTTGTTTTTATTTTATCTCCACGTCAAATCAACCAAAACTAGATTTGAACTCGTCACTGAGGATGAGTTTGGTGATCCGCTGTTCTTTGACCGTCAGAATGCGCGCGCGGTGCTGATTGAAAAGTTTTATATGTTAAAATATGCTTTAATTAGTTTTTTTTTTTTTTTTAAAGAGTAATTTTTAGAATTTTCAAACATTTACACATGCGTATGCGCACGTCTTGACGCCTTTGAGCATGGTAATGGCACGAAGAGTTGACTCCTGATATGAACACAGTGTCAGGAACCCAAACAAAATATGTAACAAAACGTAATTTCCAGCTTCATTACGTGCTGAGCAAGTGGAAATGAATGGTCCGGCGCGTTAATTATGGAAAGTTTTGGAAACCTGAAAATGACCTGAAACGTCCTTTAAATTATCTGAAAAGTGATATTGAGAATTTTCAAATTTTAACGCACGCGCATGTCAGGATGTGTGCGTGGACGGTAATGGCACACAAAATTAAACATTGTCAAGTGTTTTTAAAACCGCCTGTTGGTTGGTAATGCCACACAAATTTTCCCTTCATATAACTTATATATCAGTCTGATAGATTGAAATACAATCTGCCGCTCTCTGTTGTATTATTTTTAACATCTTTTAAGAAAGAGAGATAAAAGGACTCCAAAAATTCATTCTTTTTGACCATGATATTGTGATAAAAATGAAAAATAAAGGGACACTTCCGAAAGAGAAATGTCTCGGCTATAACATACTCACAGGATTGAGACAATCTATCAAGAATAAGCAAGATACGTTCAAATGGGTTTAAAAAAAAAGACGTTCAAATGAAAATTCAGTTTTAAAAAATTCAGATGACAATATTATGACGTCCGATCAGCGATAATGATCTACAAAAT
Organism: Anneissia japonica; assembly: GCF_011630105.1. NCBI lineage: Eukaryota > Metazoa > Echinodermata > Crinoidea > Comatulida > Comatulidae > Anneissia > Anneissia japonica. The sequence goes on along the minus strand of NW_022748342.1, from coordinate 546,968 downwards.
CATATCTACAATTCACGTGCTTTCAGAATATGTAATAAAATTTGAGGTTACCACTCATCTTAAGGAGCTATAACTGATTAAAGATAGGCATAATTTTAAGCACATTCTATATAAATGTTGACGCACGCGTACGTGCATGTTAAGACGCGTAAACGCAAAATTGAGGTACCTGACATTCAACTTTGACCTTAAATATGATTCAGATATGACGAATGGTTAAGATGATTATGAGGTCTTTAATGTTTTGAGGAAAGAAAGATGAGGGGGGGTCTGAAAAATCATTAAAATTGATTAGGATGACGTCATCAAAATGTAAGAAAAAGTCACATATATGAAAAAGAATTGTCTCAGCTACATACTCAAAGTTGGGAGACGATCGATCAAAGATAAGTGAGATACACTCAAATGCGTATTTTCAAAATTGACGTCATAGATAAAATTCAGTTTTTTTAATTCAGATGGCAATATGGTGACGTCACAATGTCCGATCAGCCATTATGATCTATAAAATCATATATACAGCTCATGTGCATTCAGAATATGTAATAAAAATTGGGGGTCACTTTTCATCTTAAGGAGCTTTAACTGATTAAAAATAGGCCTTATTTTAGCATATTTTCACTGTATATCGGCACAAATCCGCGCAAAGATCCCTATGTTTGATGCGCACGTACGACATTGCTATTGGCCATAAGATGACCGAAAAGAATGGAATTTTGTGAAAACAATGTCAGGAACCCAAAACATGTAAAAAAAACCAAAATTTTCAGCTTCTGCTTTCTTGCACGCGTAAAAATGCTCGCGCGTAGTGTAAAATTTAACAAAATTTTGAAATGCTCTGAATGGCCTGAAACGTGCTCTAATTTAATCATAAAGTGATTTTGAGCATTTTGAAATTTTGACGCACACGTACGCGCGCGTTATGAAGCTCACTCGTAAATATAGGGTACAGTACATTCAACATTGACCTGAAGTTAATGCTCACTTAATACGATTTCGAAATGGCAATTGGTGAGGCTGATATGATCGATAATGTAAAAACGCAAAATTGCGCGTAGCTGACGTCACGCATGACTGGTCACCTTGATAACCTTACTGTGACTATTCCAGACGAAGCCAAAATGATCGATGAAGCGACCTTGTGCGTTGCTCGTGGCAATTTTGAGATATCGTGCGAACAGAAACGGAAGGAAAGGTAGAATAAAAAAAATGATGACGTAAGAAGATCTCTGACAATAACAAGAGGTGATCCGCTCGAGAAGCGGATCACCAAAAAACATCATTCTCTCGGATTTTGTTCAAATTTTTGTATGCGGTTGGGGCCCATGAGAAATGATCAGAAATGGAAGGTTGCTCTTTATTTATCATATCCATTATTATTTTATTTTTAAGAATAAAGTTTATCAAATTAAAAGAATATTAAGTATTTAATGTACTTTATGTATTTTTTTGTAATTTTAAGGATGTCTAACCTCAACTGTACCCCACCCACTTTTGATAATCCTATGATGGTGGTCCTCATTCATAATCCTTATTGGTGATCCGCTCCGCTAGCAGATAACCTCTTGTTATTGTCCGAAATCTTCTTTTTTTTTCATTCTAGGTTCTCCCCATTTCTTGTTAGCACGATATCTAAAAATTGGCATGAGATTCATACATGCACGTTTCAAGAAACATTTAGCTTGGCCTGGAATATTCACAATAAGGTTTTCAAAGTGTGCAGTTATGCGTGACGTCATCTACGCGCAATTTTGCGTTTTTACATTATCGATCATATCAGCCTAACCAATTGCCATTTCGAAATGAAAGGTGACCCCCAATTTTTATTACATATTCTAAAAGCACATGAGTTGTAGATATGATTTTATATCATAATAGCTGATCGGACATTGTGACGTCAACATATTGCCATCCTGAAGTAAAAAAAACTGAATTTTTATATGATAAATACTATGAATGATCATTACTTTTTCAACAACAGGCGTTTGTCAATGAAAAATTGATACATATATATCTCATATCAGGAGACACCAGTGACATTAAGATGCGCACGTGCGTTATGACGTGCGCGTACGCATGAGTAAATCTTTTAAAATGCTCAAAATTTTTTTTTAACAAACTAAATTAGCGTATTTTGCCATTATCAGCATTGAATTATTGTTCAATCCGCCACGCGCACACTTCCTCGTGGGTCAAAGTGCGGCGGATCACCTAACTCGTCCTCAGTGACGAGTTCAAATCTAGTTAACTTTTTTTCTGTTTTTTTGCAAAACAATACTTTATTTTCTCATTTTTGTGTTTTCTTGTTTTAGTATTGTACTGATTGATTGAAAGTTCTCATGTGACCTCTCTTGGATTTTCCTTTAAAAAAATCTAATAATACCTTTATATGTCAAAAGAAAGAATCCAAAATTTCAGCTCCAATTTCTAAGTGGTTTTTAAGTTATGCCCTTTTAAAATTTAGGATAAAAAGTTGAAAATTGCTACATACACTGAAATTTGGTCCATCTTTCGGGAAATGCATTCAAATAAAAGCTTATTTTATTAGAATGTTATATGCGCCACCCCCCTCCAAAAAAAAAAAAAAAAAAATTCCCTGCAGCATTTGTTTCGCAGGACTGTGATAAATATGCTCGTACTACTACATATATAAAAGTTTGCAATGTAATTAGAGCAATAATGAAGGTATGATGGGGTCGCGAACACAGTTGCAGGACCATTGACCCTTATAATACCCCTTTGACCGACCAGATGATCCCGTGGACACTTATATTAATTATGAAATTTATATCAGTACACATATACTACACGCATCATCATTGTAAAGTAGAAAGTTTAAACTTTGTTTCTCAACTCCTTATATACATGGGCTTCTTTTCGATGCTACTTTGCGAAGTATTTAGAGGGTTTGTTTATTTAAAATGAATGCTGTAAATTTTAGGAATTTGTACTACAACAATAAATACTGTAAGGCCACTGTAACATCTTTCTGTATCATAACCGGCATTAAATCACCTAAAACTACTGTGTACCAAGCATGTTTTTAATTTATTTTGTTTTTGTTTTTAAATTCATGTACAGTGTATGAACTGTACTATATTGAAATAAAGCCCATAGGCTTCTTTTTTGACTGTAAAGTTGACGTTACGTAACTGTTGGGGAGAATTTGTTCTGCGATATCAAATGTAAGTTCTATGTATTGTAGAAACCTGTAGGCCTACAGTAGATGGTTCATTTTACTAAATTTGACAATTGTAGGCCTAAGCCCCGATATTCAACCCCCTGCCTGCAGGCAAACTCTGGCCCACCAAATATTTTGATCTGGCCCGCATAACATTGCTAAAAAATAAATCATTTTTCTATCCGATTTTCAACTACTGTACTAGGTAGTAGAGCTACTGATTTTAATGTGTTACTAATAAGTAGTATTAGTATTATTAAATACGTTAGATGAAAATTAGTTTTTACATTTAATTTTGAGTCTGTTTTTTACATTGAGTTTCAGTTTACATTACTTTTAGTTTTGCCTTCTGGTATCTGTCATTGTTCTGCCAGTCAGTCGTACAGTACTTCATCGCCTCGTAGCCCTATCTAGTGTAGCTAGGCTAGGTTGTCGACAGAGATTAGTAGGCTAGGGCCTAATAATTATGAGGGGTGGCGCCAGGACTTGCCCGATGGGTCCGACAAGAGCAAAGTGTGTGTCGTCAGGCATCGCCTAAAATCTTTTGAAATTGGTCCTGGTAGACACATGCTGCCGCTGGGAGCCTATTTTTATTGCTGTATTATCTGGGAATGGAGTGAAATGGAATGAAGTCCTTGTCTATGAATTGCAGAGCTGATTTGTATTTTTTCTTTTATTTTCTAGCTGATAGGATGCTATCAACCAAAGAAATCTGCGACTGATTCTGAAAGTAATTATATGACCATAAACCTGCGACTTGCGCTTGGATATACATTTGGTTTATGTATGTGCATTGAAAATGGTAAGTTTTAAAACTGCGTGCTACAGCTGGGATTTCCAGTCAGGATAAACTATTCCAGTGAGATCTGGTATATCAAGCTACTGGGTACTTGCCTTCTAATGCCAGGGTCCCCAGGTTCAGTTCCAATGTCAGTCTCATGACTAAAAACAACTCCACTCCCTAAGCCTCATTAAGATACTTCGCTGATAAAGGCATAACCCTCGTTATATGGTTTAAAAAACAAATTAAAAAAAACATGTAAATAAAAATTACTGATGATGACATAATTAATGTCGAAATATTGAATCCCAACACGATGGCGTGTATTTCAATACTTGGAGTATGTATTATACTTTCTTATCTGAGATTAATCAGTGGACCTTTCGGTGAAAAATTACAAATTTGAATAAATTTTTCAATTTTGCACTCAGTTTTAGGGATCCCATGTAGGTCCACCCTGCTGGGATTATCTACCAGGGGTTTAGCCAGAAAAACAAAATAGGCTGTCTAAAATGGAAGCCAGTGGACATGACACTGAGCCGATGGGCGGGACACGCCCATCGTTAGGAATCCCCACCGATTATTGGTACGAAAACAACGTACATTCAATCAATCTGTGTTTTAGGTTTTTTACGGATTCTGATAGATTGGGTAATTACCGACATGTACTAACAAATTGAACACTATTAAGTCTGGACCGTAAGTATTTCACTATTTGTTTGTTTACATTGGCGTAGAGCGGTATTGATTTACTTTCATGAAATTGTGATTATCTCAGCTTTGTTGTGCGAAATTGCGTAAGTCGCCAAAAGTGAGTTATTTTCATTTTACTGTTACTGGTCACAACTTGTGATTAGAATAAAGTGTTTGGTACCATTGTAAAGCTAAAATGTTTGTAATTTTAGTAGTATTCACTACATGTCAATCCCATCACATAAGCACTCTCAACGAGCTTCGGAAAAGTGTTAAAATTTGCTAAAAAGTTTGGCGGTGGCTGATACTATATTTTCAGACCCCTGGCGGTCAGAGTGTTAATAGCGAGGGTGAATGTCAATTCATTTTTAGTTCATTTACTTTGAGTAGTAAACGCAACTTGCGTTTATATACCGTACTCCCGCGAATAAGCACCCCATTTGAATGAGTGCCCCTCTCGAGTGACCGCCCCACCTAACGTGAAAATTTCCTTAAGCGCCCCCTTCTAATTTGAATAAGTGCCCCTTCAATAATATCATAAGATTATTTTTGTAGCAAGTCAATAATCCAATCAATCCTGGGACTGTGGTTGTTGGCATGATTTGAGCTGCAGAGTGGAAACACATTCTTCTTAGGTCAATATCAGAATGAGGATATTTCTCTTTTGACAAATGAGAGCTCCGATCCCTGGACAGACGGTATAATTTCCAACTTTACTTCTAGTTTTTACATATTTGTCTATGTCTAGTCCTACTCCTCTTTTTCTTTTTCCGACCTTTAGCACATTCTCATCTGAGTTTTCAAGAAAAAATACAATGATCCTGCCATCCTTCTAATCTCATTCGGCCGATGGCCAACAAGCTAACCACTACCCACCCCCACTAATTGCACCTGCTATTTTGCTGTTATGTAAATATTCACGCATTCTTGTCATGAGCCATGTTCTCTGAAGGATTTCTTTTCCGCTTAACCACCATTTGTAATGTCTTTTTCATTCAAAAAGTGCCTCTTGAATTTATTAATTTCAAAGAACCCCTTGATTTTCATCTATATCCATAAGTGCCCCCTTAGTTTCCACTCTGTTTTCATAAGCGCCCCGTTTGAATAAGCGCCCCTCAGAAAGTGCAAAAAAATATTTTAAGCGCCCTCGCGCTTATTCGCGCGAGTATGGTAGTTTAATCACCAGTCCTTTAATATTCTTTAAATGGTCCTCATATCCACACCCTAGTCCGGACCGTCACCAGAATTTAATTATTTTTCATTGGACGATGACAAACTATTCTAGATTAGAAAGTTTAATTTAGATCTATGGAGAGGTTTTTGGAGATATCAGCTCTGGGACAGTAGCACTTTAAATGACCCTTAAGTTCAAACCCAAACCTAGATTGTCACCAAAATTAATTAATATCTTCCTTATAACTTGGTTAACTTTTCAGAAAGTTTCCTTTGAATGGGCCTCATATATCCACACCCTAGTGCGGATTTTCACCAAAATTTAATCACTTCTTTATTTGACCATTACAAACCATACTGTGAAGTTCCATTTAGATCCATTGGTGAGTTCTTGAGATATTTAGTTCTGGGATGTTAGCGCTTTAAATGAGCCTCAAATTCACAACCGAATCTGGATTGTCACCAGTATTAAATAATTTCTTCCTTTTAACTTGGTTGAACTTTTCAGAAAGTTTCATTCAAATCACTAGGTCAGTTTTTGGTATATCTGGCATTGGACATTTTCTTTGAATGGTCCTCATATCCACATCCTACTCTGGATTGTAACCAACATGACAAACTATTATGGAAAGTTTCATTTAGATCCATTGATAAGATTTTTGAGATATAGGCCTGGGAAATTAGAAATTGTAATGACCCGCAAATTTACACCTAAACTGCATCGTCACCAAAACATAATAATTTCTTCCATGTAACATGGTTGAACTTTCCCGAAAGTTTCATTCAGATCCCTTAAAAAAAAAAATATCTGGTGTTGGGTGTTTGCCCTTAAATCCATTTAATTAGTCCTCACATCCACACACAAGGCACATCCTTGGTACAGTATATGGTCTAGGCTTATCAAATTTACATATTTAAAAAAAATAATTATAACTAATTTTTTCATTGCAAAAATATCACTATAGTCTATCAGACCACAATCTTTAGGTTTATATAGTATGTCTGATTCAAGTACTTATCTTGTAAATATTTTTTTGATGTTTTTTTTTCTTTTTATTTATTTATTTTCTTTCTTTTTTTTTTGTAATTTATTTATTACTTGTTTAGCCCTATTGTTATTTTGATAAGATAATTATAGTGTTTTCTAAATTTTAATTCTATGCATTCATTATTTTTAAGGGTCTCGGCTTAAAAGCTTTGCTTTATTTGAGCTTCCTTTCCAATCTTGAATCAGAAATGTACATTATGTTTGATTTATTATTGAATAAAGTTTATTTTATATACATCATGACCATATATAGGCACATCATGACTATATATGGGCATACAACATTTTTTTGTCAGATAATCAGGACAGAGCTTTAGAATTAGATTTGGTAATAGATTTATTCAATCATTTTTTTGAAATGACGGAGCAATGTCGAAAATCCAACCAGTAGAAGAACTTCCCGCTGAAAGTCTTATTTAACATTTTTGTTTTTAAATATATTTTTCAATAATCTTCTTTCAATAATCTTCTTTCTTGTTGCAGGTGGATTCCTAAACCCTGCTATAACAATTGTGTTTAAAGTACTTGGTAAAATGAAGTGGAAAGAGCTGTTTGCCAACGTACTTGCACAGTTCCTTGGTGCTTTGCTAGGAGCAGCACTAATTTATTCCATTAATTACGGTAATATAATCATATCACTTTTATAAATAATAATAAATCCTAGTTATATCTCCTGCCTGTTGATTTTCTTAATCTCTACCTATTCTCTCCGTTCTGTTTCCGGTTCCTGTCTATCTGTTCCCAAATCCAACAAACTTGCTGGTGATAAATCTTTCTCTTCCTCTGCTCCAAAACTGTGGAATAATCTATTTCCATCCGAAATGCTTGTAGTACTAAAGTCTTCAAAAAACTCTTAAAAGCTCACTTATTTCCTAAATAATCCTCTTCCTACAATAAACCTTTTCTAAGCGCCTTGTATCCTTTGGCAAAAGGCGCTATATAAATTTCTGTATTATTATTATTATTATTATTATAAATAACACCATGTGTATCTTTGAACCTCTTGTTGCTTTGCATTAAAGCCCTCTAGAGTAAAAATACTATATCCTGCGGACACCATCATTGTGGGAGCGTGTAGCGCAGTGTGTAAGGTGTTGGACTTCTGCTCGTGATATTGGGAGTTTGAGACCGACGCTCATCGCATTACTTGTGTCCTTGGGCCAGACACTTTGCTTACGTTTGCCGCTCTTCACCAGGGAGCATAAATGAGGGGTCATGCTCTTAACCTGCTCGTCGGTGACCGTGCTGCAAATGTTCTAGTCAATTAACAACAGCAACTAGAATCGCAATTATTGTTATAAGGAAGCTACATTAAAAACCATCTGCATAGCTCCTGTGATTCATACGAACAAATAAACGAACCATCATAGAGTATTTCTGAATTGGTAGAAAATTATCCCCAGCCATACACCATATATATATATATATATATATATATATATATATATATATATATACACAAAGTATTTTATATATGCTTACACGACATAATATGTAAGACCTTATTAAATATATGTATATTGATTGAATTGTTTTATATATAGAGGGTACAGAGAAACCCGAAGTGAAAAGCTTGTTTATGAAACTAGCGGATGGAGTTATCAGTATTAGCAGTATTTTTTTTACTAGTAATGAACCTGCTACAGTTGCTAACCTCCAAACTGTAAGTACAGTATATGTTTTCATCTGCTCCACCACTGTTTTTATTTCTATTTTTCTTTTTTATCTCTATTTGTTTTCAACTGTGGCCTGAGAGTACAAGAACCATGTGTAAAAATGATCTCTACAGTATTCCACATATCGTCTGCAGTTGCTTGGCAACAAGACATTTTTCAGGACAAGGCTTATGTTCTGATGCTTAAATTAGCTCCAATCTCGACCCAACTCTATATTCTACTCGTTTGGTCATATATTTTTTATTAAAAACATCATTTTGGTCAGTCACTATCATCAGAAATTTATGGATTTAAAGGCCCTAGTATTAGTGTACAATTCAATTGCGTGCCTGAACCTTAGAATATTATTGAGTTGATTTTGTTGCTATCTCTGAGAGAGTGGTTTGATTATAATGTGTAAATAAATTTGAATGATCGTGTGGCAACACCTCCTTCAGTACTGCCGGTAACTTGTATCGTAATTTCAATCGACACTCTTGCCTTCCTTGGTCAGTACTGTATTTTCGGTATATGACTGTCATATTTTTTTTGAGGAGCTGTTTGTGCCAGTGATATCTGGGACCCTGACCGAGGCTCTAGGAAGCCCCTTGTTTTGGACCCTACTGTTAGATCTCCTGTCGACAAATTTCTTGAGTCACCAATGCATGTACCGTGTGCCGAAATATTTTAACACACTTGTCTGTTTTTGAACAGTTTTTTGTAAAATCTGGATTACTGATGATGGGAGTGATGTCAATAATCGATGAACGTAGTGTAAACCCACCAAGGTATGTGCAGCCGTTCTTGATTGGCACAATACTGTTTTCTGTTGGACTGACAACCAATCACAATACATATTGCTTCCTGAACCTTGCGCAGGATATTCCCCCACGGATTATAGCAGCTTATTTTTGTGGATGCTCAGATTACTGGAAGTAAGTGTTGAATCTTGTGTAGTGGGACATTTTTCACTCTAGGGCACCATGCTAGGCAGTACTGTACATTAAAATCAAGCGGTTGATCCAGGATTTGAAAGAGGGAGGTTCAAAATGTTTCCAAGAAAACAAAAAACTGAAAGGGGATGTGGGGCCTTTCTTCCGGGAAAAATTTTATTCCTAGATGGCCTGAAATGAGCTTTCCCAACTTTTGAGGTGTTTTTTTAATGACCTAAGTCCTTTAAAATTCAAGGTAATTTTATCTCATTCTTTGGCCTATAGAGAAAAAAAATCAAAGACAAGGCAATATATTATTATATTCCAACAGTATTCAGTAGTTGGATATGTAGTCTTTCTTCTATGGATCGATGAGCCAATAGGCCTGAAAAACGCACTTTCATACATAAATTATTACGACGTTGAACCAAAAATGTGTTTTTAATTTTATTTATTGAAGGCTAGTTGGGAAAAATCTAGTTTGTCAGATCTGCCAACCTATGCCTAGGTGGTAAGCATGCATTTTGTAAGCCGAAGATCCAGTAGTATTTTGTTATGTTTCATCACAGGGAGATTCGTCCAAACCCCCTGAACCCCCCTGGATCTGCCACTGCATATCGCATTGTCACATAACATTTGATAGTATGGTCTAATTTCTTCAAACATTCAATCTTGAAATGTAAATCTGTTATATTTTATTTCATTTTAGTTTATTTGTAATATATTTAACCTGAATTAAATGAGAAAGCTACAAAGAGAAGAAAAAAACTAGATAAAAAAGAATGTCAATCTATATCCCTGATAATCAACCCCCGGCCCGCGGGACAACTCTGGCCCGCCGAAAATTTTGATTCGGCCCACGCACATTTGCTAAAAATAAATAATTTTCCACCCGATTTTTATAAAAAGTTTCTGTTTATAGAAACATTACCTAGGTGCCCCTACTCTAACATTTTTTACAAGAAAGAGTGTGGCTTTTTTGGAGTGTAGCTCACTCTTATCTAGTGGCGTAGTGTATTGACATGGGGAGGGGGAGACTTGGACTAGGTGGGCCACTGATATGATGCGATGTCTAACCATTTGCGGCACCAGCAGGCTTGGGGGAATGTTATTCTGTTGAAAACACTACTTTGAAAACTCATTTTTGAGTCTTCTAAATTGCCATTTTCTGGAATGTAGAGGTATCTATGTTAAAAATTTGCTCACATGAACCCAAACCACTGGTAAGTGGATATTTTTGTAGTAGGAAAATTTCTAGTGGCAGGGTAGAAGAGCCTGGAATGCAAGTTTTTTTGTTTTTTTTTTTTATTTCTAAAATATAATGGAGAAGAAAAGAATATTATAGTCAATTTAAGTCTGAGAGTACCATTTCTGACCATCTAGAGGTGCCATAATAATACACTTTCTGACTCTGTAAAAGTTCATCCCTGGCCCCTTCTATTTTGAATCCACCATTATCCAAAAAAAATGGGTGGGGCTGACAGAAAAAATGGAAGTACTGTACGCAATTTATGTTGGTGCACTGCTGGTCTCAGCAGATTGGAACTGGCCCCCAGCTTAAAAGGTTGAATACCTGGAATCTCTATAGCATCTGTATATTATCATTACATTTGGATATACATTGTGTACATGCTAATCATCTCTATGACTTTTTTCAGTGATTGTGTAAATGAACAACATGAATATGACACTGGTTTACTCATAAAATTTTCACATACTTTTGCACAATCGGCAATTACTTCTAAATTATTAAAAAAGGTTTCGAAAGAGTGTTGTTTTCTTAAATTACTTTAAAGTGAACTATTATTTGTTTTGTGTTAATTTTTATTTTATCTTTCCCATTGGCCATATGACCATACCTGGTGGCCAATTGAAGTTTTAGGACCGATAACTGGTGCATTTGCTGGAGCAATTATTTACATATTTCTGGTTGAGATTCATCATAAATCATATGGTAAGTAATTATTTGTTTTGATTTTATCAGGGGCGTTTCAAATTATTTTGAGTTGATGGAGATTGGCACAGCAATATCAACTTGTTGATGGTGTTATCATATCAATAATCCTTAACAAAGATGTATGGACAAGCTAGATAATGCATAATTGCCCCAAGTGTGAAAAATTCTAAAATATATGTCGCGCTTGCGACAATACTGCACCTAACATGTTTTTGACATAAAACAATATATCTGTAAATATCGTTAATAATGTTGTAGTTAATTGAAAGGTTGTAATTAAAATTTATAATGTCTAATAGTTCAAAGCCCCCATTGTGTGAATAAATATGAATCTGAATCTGAATCTATATATATATATTCCTGCAAAATTTCAGAAGGGTACGACAATTTATTGCCAAGTTGCAAACATGCAAACTTTAACTAGAGCTATTTTTCACAAAAAGTGAAAAATTCAAGTTATGTTGTTTAACCACAGGACAGCCGTCTTTAAAATTCAATCTATATTTTGTAAATCTGTACAATTCTTCAGAAAAGTCATACAATTAATAACTAATTCATTAACAGAATCTGATGAAAGAATTGGATTAGACTTTCAAGATAACACAGAAGGTAAGAAACAAGAATATAACAAATAATAATGTTTGAACTGAACACTTTTTAAGCTCTATCAACGCTCAAATTGTATGTGACCAAAAAAAAAAAAGAAAGTGATATGTACATATTTGGGTGTTATATGACATCATGCCCATATGGACGCATCACACAAATTTGTCACGTAAAATTTGATAGTCTGTTTATTGTCCAGTTCTTCCCGGCTTGGCTTGTTTGTTCTGTGCATTGTTCTGCCGTTTTTCATTTTTATTATTATTAATTATTATTATTATTATTACTATTATTTTACTTAAGTTTAATCTAAATAATTTAGATTAGTCCGGGAGCCTAATTACAGGCCTTGGCCTCCTTGGTTCCTGGCACTTGTTTGTAGGCCCTCTACTACTGTAGTAGCTAAGTGAACAAGTGAATAAAGTGAATATATACTGTATATAGTGTGATCAGAGCTTAACTCATTTAGTAGCGAATATCTAATACTTTTTGAGTTGAGTATAAGCTTGTGATGTACAGTACCAATCGTTGGCAGTGCACTTTGTTGCTGCACTTTGCCCAAGGGCATTGTGTTCCCCATAGATCAACTGCCTGCATGGGCAAAGCCAGCCGGTGCTGCCAATGGCCAAGATTTTCAAAAAGAACAATATTGATTGAAAGCTGTCTGGGGTGCCCACAGTGCCTGGACTAAGCACACGATATGCAAGGACTATTTGTATAAAAACATAATTTGGTTCATAATTTTGACCTAAAGCTTACATTTTCAGATATGCCTAATAAGGTAAATTGTATTAGAATCATCCACATGATCACAAAAAAATAATATTAAGACTGTCAGACAAATTAATTAGATCGCTAAGAGTATTATTTATGTAAGCCTACCTATATATTACATCGATACGTCATATATGTCAATACATACACGTAGGTCAATACATACATATGCATAAAATGAACATCTGTAGAGACAAACCTAATTGTTTTATAAAGTATACATAAATTATTTTCCGATATCTTAATATATTATAGGCCAATTTTTAATTTAAAAATTATAAAATGTGAAGTACTGCACTATAGTAGTAACTTCTTCAGAAACAGTGATGTTGTATTTAATGTGGATATGTTCTCTGCAAGCAGTTAGCCCACGTCGCCTGTGGCACCCGCTATCTGTACAATACTACATGCCAAAAAAAGTCATAAGCAAATCTAGCTTGCAGGCACTGTGGAATAGGTTTTGCCTGCATCCACTGCCCGCAATTTGCCTGCGGGTACCACGTCCAAAAAAGTGCACTGCCTGCGATCAGTACTGAACATGTAATATAGTGAAATCTTTGTCATAGAGGATGCATTGTTGAGTGTCACTATGGGTGGAACACTACAGATGTGCAGGTAGTATACCTAATTTTAATTTTATCACATCTAACAGCATACAATTATTGTTTTCATGACTCTTTTTCTACATGTTTGAGTGCTGTTTGAGCCAAGAAGGTACTGTGTTGAAAATGGTGATGGCTCTGCATTAGGGTATATTCAGGGTGGGGGAGAACCATTGTAAAAACAGGAGTATGACAGTTTCCAGGGGCTCAGCACGGCTGCCAAGCCCTTGAAGCTTTGGGGGGGGGGGGG
>NW_022748342.1:511571-533310 GCF_011630105.1 Anneissia japonica | reverse complement strand
TTTAGCCATGCTTATGGTAAACTGGGCAGAAAAGAATAAAAACTCTGATTTCTTCGACAGAATATATAGAAGAACCCTATGGAGATGTTATGGTCCCTCAGAGAAAAGGTAGGCACTGATACAATTTGTGTTTTTTAACATTCTATAATGCCAATGGAAAAGAAATCACCATGTAATTGATTAAAATTTAATTTAGTATTTGGAATGTGCTTTCTAACAACACCACCCATTGTAGTGATGGTACATCCATAAACATATTCAATAACATCATACATTTTCTTTATTCCAATTCACTAAACTGCAATTGATTGTGCAATGCATGGCACTTTAAATTGTGTTGTGACTTAGGTGTTAATAATATGCAAGATTCTAAAGTTAGATAGAGCCATGGTTTTACATTCTTTTTTATGACTACTCCGAATCACAGATTATATTTGTGTGTAAAAACTCTGATTTCATCAACAGAATCTAAAGATGAATATGATTCAGCCTATGGAGATATGGTCGCTCTCAAAAAAGGTATGTACTGTATACAAACTATGTTTTTTAACATTTTTATAGTGCCAACAGATCACCATTTATTTTATTAAAATTAAATTATTGTCTATTGTAAATGTGCTTTATACCGGCACTACCTGTCATATTGATGGTGCATCCATACTGTACATATTCAATAATATTGTAGTTCCTTTTGACTCCTACTGTATTCATTCACTGCGATTTATTATGCAAATTTATTTTTGTATTGTGCATAGCACTTTACATTATGTTATAACATAAGTGTTAATAATAATTTGCAAGTACCTAATAAGTTAGAACCACGGCTTTACATTTTTTTATGACTACATTGAAAGATTATATTTGTGTGTAAACAATCTGATTTCATTGACAGAATCTAAAGAAGAATTTAGTTCACCCTACGTAGATGTTATGGTTCCTCTCTATTCGAAAAAAGGTAGGCATTAAGAACTACTATACTAACTATATATTGTTTAACATCATTACAGTCGTGATTGCAAACAGATCACCAAAACTAATTAGGGTTTATTTATTTATTTGGAAATATACTATGCAACAGCAGTACCCATCATAGTAATGGTACATCCATGCATATTCAATGACATCAAAAATTAAAATACAGTCGACTCCGCTTAAGTCGAAATCTAATGGGACTGGTATAAAAAAATCGAGTTATACAGATTTCGACTTGCAAATTTTCGAAAAAAGAAAAAAAATTATCATAGAACAATACTACGTGTAGGTCTACTCAATGCCCACAAAATCGAATTTCACGCAAAACCAAACATTTTTTAAAGTCCCAAAGTCATTCCTATTCTTCTTTTAATAAAATACTTTCCTGAAAACATGAACTCCCTATTCCACATCGCGCTGTCTGAGATGTTAGTTTTGACTTGGCTAACTTGTTGCCGTACAACAAGGATTGTATTTTTCCACGGCTGTGTATTTTCCCACGTGCGCTACAAAATTTGGAACTTCGACTTGCGTGGTTGAAATTACTTTAAAATCGGCCTATCCGGACCGGAAAATTCCGTCGATATAGCCGAAATTCGACATATTAACATTCAAATTAAACAATTTAAACAGTAATACATAGGAAAGAATTAAGACTTTTTCAAAAATTTGCATATCACCATGCGCAGGGAAAAAATTAAATGTGTTAAGAAAGCTAATTTAACCAAATCTCCCTGAAGGGATTTCTTCAAACTTGGGACCCCTTGGAATCAGTGTGTAAGAAAAGGAGGACATGTTCCGTGCTTTGGAAACACAGTCCAAAATTTGGGTTGAATTCGATGTGAATGCAGATTTAGCCAGGATATTTTTCACTGTATAAAGCTAATACTTGGAGTGGGGATGAATTTTTTTTTCTCAGCTGAAAAATATCTCTACCTCTTTAAAGTCTCAGAATGAGACTTAGTTAATAAAAATTCTAATAAATGCTTGAGTTAATTTTTAACCATCACTCGACTTATGAATTTTGGTAATAATTACTAAGTGGCTTCCTTGATAGTTTTTGTTTTCTTATGAAAATGAAATGTAAAGTCAAATTTATTGTATTTTACGAATATAATACTTATCTGTAAAAATTTAAAGTTGTTTTTACTAGTCATAACATCCTCTTTTTGTAAACTATTCCTAGAGTATTCCTATTAAAATAACTCAACTCCTAGGTTTTCTAAAATTTAACTTTAATATCTCATACTCGTATGTTTTATCTACTGTATTTTGTAAGTTGTGTCTTAAATAATAGGTTATGGAAAGATATTAACCTACTATTCATTTATATTTCAGGAACAGACATGCATGGAAGACATAGAAATCAGAAGAGAAATAAAAAGAAAAAGTAAGATGTTGAAGTTAACCCATGAAATAGATGCTGGAATTATATGATCATACGATGTGGATTTTGTTTGAATCACTTCTGCATTGAGTAATGTCAATAGGGAGGTAAAATGATAAGGAACAGGATATGAAGCTTAACAGTTGCCCTGATTCTTTAAAAGGTGGTATGGGCAAAAAAAAAAAAAAAAATTTCTCTGTTAATGCTACTAAATTTGGTTTTATTGTTTGATTACCTAAATTTTATAATTCACTTGTTGATAAAGATAATTCTATTTATTTATTATGATTCGTTTAGAACGTTTAAACGTAAAATTAAGATTTTTGACTGTGTTTTGTGTGTATTGTAACTGGATTGTTCTTTATTGTTCTCTTTGTTTTATGTTATTCCATTCTGTAAGTGGCGGGCTCCCCGCTGTGGAATGTGAAATAAAATAAAATAAAATAATAAAAATTTCAAAAAACAAAGTGTGCAGATTTTTTTTTATCTGAATAAATAGTGAAAATAAATGTGAATATTCAATCTTAAACTATCATGAATTATTAACTGTTTCATTTTAGGAAATTGTAGTTTTTGCTTATTAAAATCATAAGATTTTGAACCATGTCAAGCTAGATTTAGTAAACATTGAAATATGTTATGTGTGTGTAACACTTTTCCCAGATTATGGGACTATTTGCGGTCAAAATTAAGATTATTTTTTAAGGCATATATATCTAATGTGTTTATTTAAAACTGGAAAAATATTCTAATAGGTGATCCATTATATTTTAGCCCAATCTCCTAACTCATTGCTCTCTGTTCATGTGTGATTATTTTAATATTTCATGTAGGCCAAAGAGATCAAATTTTTACTTTCTGTTTGTGCTGATATATCTACTGCATTTATTTACTTCATTTTACATAAGATAAGATTATGGGGCAGCTGACTCTCAATGAGTTATAGTAAAATTTTGCTTAAGCTGCCCCTGACCAAAATTGTTGTTGTACTGTACCTTCTGTAAATGTGTATTGGTCGAATAAATAAATGAAATAAAGAATATACTGTATTATATAATTAACAAATGTAGCAAAAAAATTAAAGTTATGTTAATTGCATATTTTATTTTTGTGGTTATAAGGTAACTAATATGGAGCTTCAGATTGCATGACGAAGGTAGTCATCTGTGCTAACTACAGTTAAACCAATCTCCGGAAATTTGTGATATTTTCATACTGTGTTATCAATTGTCTTCCGGGATGCAAGTGCAGTTGGGTATGACCATGTGCAACAAAGTAGAAATAGATAAAGTAAAAACGCTCATTTAAACAGATCTCCCGGGATTGGTTGCTTCCAACTTGCGACCAATGGTTTGTGCACCAGTGGAAGTATATATAGTACATACTACATGAATTTCTCATGTTACATTATTTGCTGTTTATATGTTGCATCTTTTTTGTAGCTAATGTAAACAAAAATTTTTGCGTGTATTGCTGTTGTATTTGAGGGTCCCAGTGTTTGACACTGATCGGGTTTCACCCTTGTGAATCAAGTGCTCCGTATCTTAGCCTAATTTCTGAACTCATTCATAACTCTCTTTTTTATGTGTGATTATTTTCACATTCCGTCTATGCCAACGGAGATCAAATTTCCACTTTGTGTGTTTATTTATTTCAAAAAAAATAAATAAATTGAACTTATATACTTTATTATAAACCACTCAGTACTCGCTGTGTATAATTATCACAAACCAGATAATATATTTTTCACATTAAATTAAATTAGTTTTTTTTGTGTATTTCAATAAAAAAAAAAATTTCACTTCGTGTTTGGGTTAAACAGTAAAACTAATTAAAAAAAAAATTGAATTTATATATAATTAGTGTCTTTCTTGTAAATCATCACAAACCAGGTAATATTTTGTTGACATTATATCAAATTTGTTTTTTTTTTTGTGTATTTAAATAAAGTTATTAAAAATTAATAAATTGGCAACTTGTGGCAAGTCTACCCAATCTCCCAAATCAAGTGAATATTTTAATATTTTGTGTTTTGCAAAGGAGATCAAACTTCATTATAAAACTCAGTATTTCAATAAAGTTAATTATTAGCTTCCAACAGAAACTTAAAATGAGAATTAGGCAAACTTTTATATTTTATTTTTGGCCAATATTTTATATTGGCTGCCACAAAAAAATTGGAAATTTCAGAAAAAAATTAAGGTTTTAAGCCTCATACTGCCTTGAAATAAAAAAAAAAGGGATATGTATATTTCTTCCTGATTATATACTTTTAATCTAAAGCATTTAATGGCATTCCATTAGACATTGTTTACATTCACCAATAAATTATATTATTTCCTGTCTAGAGATTTTTAGTAAAACCAATATTTGAGGACATTTTTGAAAATTTTTTGCTGGAAGTATATATTTAATATTATTATTATAGGTATCCTTCCATTGCTTAATAATAGATGGCATGCATAGTCCAAGATTGAAATCTTTTTTAAGTTGTTTTACAATGCTGTCCTTGAAATAAGTTACAATGAACGTGGAATTCCATGAGCATGTTAATTTTTACAGATTTTAAGACTCCTTTTACCTAAATTAATGCTTTCATTTTTTTTAAATTATTTTTGATGTATTTTAAGTGAAATTCTGTACCAACTGAAATCAGAAAAGTGCAATCAATTTATCAATCTGTGAGTATAAAAAAACGATTAGTTTAACTGTATTTACTGTACATCTGATCAAAAATCAATAATTTGATTTGTGGTTTAAAAAAAATTGATATACAAGTATCTGCAAAATGTAAATCAGTAAAAGTTAGCCTCGCCTAGTAGCGGCATCAATTTCAATTTTAATGATCCAATTTTATCATTAAAGCTTTTATGCTACAGTATTTAAAACTGATCTTATTTGCTTCTTTTTGTATGCTTTAAGTAGCTGAATAAATGTAACTGATTTGAAATACCTGTGCAACTTTTTAGTAATCATTCAGATGTGTTCTGGTAATATTTATGTATATTGTCCTGAGAGAAATTGATATATGGAAGAGCAGCTTAGCTCAGTCGGCTAAACTGGTGGTAGCTGCAATGTATGCGCTAAGCCGTGGAGATCTCTTAATCAACGGTTCAATTCTAATTGCTGCTCTCCTTGTCAGCTGGAGGGCTGAAATGCAAATCATGATAGCGAACTGTCTTTCGGATGAGACGTTTAAACTGGACAGGCGCAGGTTTGCGACGTGTGTGCTAGCTAAAATGCATGTACAAGGACAGGGAGATGGCCCAAAATTCCTGGAGACTGCAGGTCAATCTGGGAGACTTAATGAAATTAGACATGTCAAATAAACTCATTTGTCCAGGTCTAATTTAACCACCTGTCTCTTCAAAACTTGGGACCTCTGGTAAAGAAAGACTTTTTTATTCCTTGTTTCACATGCTTATTTTTTTAAAGATCCACGGAGAAGGGCAGAATAAAAGATAAAAATAAAATATTGTTTTCTTATTTAGCAAATGCTTTTGCCAAAAACATCCAGATGGAGGGGAAAATAAAAATAAAATTTTATTGGTGATTGTAACATGAGATGGTTAAATGCTTCAAGTTTATATAATTAGGAAGAAGTATACTGCACATGTCTTTGCAGATTTTAAGGCAGCGGAGGGTGTAATAAAAATAAAGAACCACTTTCATTTTTTTTTTCTGAAATTTACATTTTGTTCATGGCAGCAGCGGGTGCGCTATTTGGCTAAAAATAAAATTTCAATATTTGCATTCACCAAACAAGGTATAAAAAAAGTCTCGTCTAAAGGGGCTGTGTTGCGTAAACAAAAAATTACCAAGGCACAATTTTGATGGTATTTAACACAATAGAGTTATCACCAGTTAATGTTTATAAACAGATAATTCAAGATATTTTGTTATCTTATTTCATAATTTTATTTAACTATACGACATGCAAGGCCTATTGCATTTAAAGCACAGCTTTTTATCAGGTAACACAAATCTAAGAGATAAGATAACAATAGTTGTTTTTCTGGGAATGAACATAGGACCTAGAATTGGAAAGTGAGCACTCAAACCACAAAAGCACAGCTTTTAAACCAATTTTTTTTGTACAAGTGTATCTTTTCTCCTTTCCATACTAATGCACTACACAATATTTTAATGTTATCTACTGAAATTACATTGGTAAGAGCGGTTTGGAGCAGCGGTTGTGGCTCTGCTTCTCAACCTTGAGGTTAGAGGTTTAATCCCTCGCTGTGTATCTTGCTTGTGTCCTTAGGCAAGAAAAGGTAAAAATCACGGTCAATTACCTAAAAAACACCTAAAATCACCTTATTTTGCAAATTAACACCCCTCAACTGATCATCGAGTACCCCACTTCACCTTCGCACCTGTTTACCTGTGGTTGTCTCCACCCAGGAGTACAGTGGGTACCTAGTAGGTTCAAACACAAAATGCACTGATTACAGCTGCAACATTATGGAATGTTGCAGAGGTCCCCAGGGACCTAAGTATGTGTTCCATAGTGCTTGACCCATTGCCAGTGGTATTAATGTTAAGTGCATAGTGGTCTCCACAATATGCGCTATATTAATCGACTATTATTATTATTATTACTTAATCAGTGATTATTCCTCTTACTCGGGGATGTATGCAAAAGTGTATGGATGTAGGAATTATCAATTCTAAATTAAAATCTTTAGTTTTTGTCTGTTATAGTCTTCAATTTTACCATACATTTTTGAAATGTATTTGGAGTTACAGTCAAATTTGGTAGTTTGTATTTTATATTTTTTCTTTTAAAAATTTGATATTTTAATCAATTTCTCTATAAAGAATATTACAATTTTTTTACATGTATTTGGAGCTACACATAGTGAAAATGTTGTATTTCATATTTTTCTTTTACAAATTTGATATTTTAATCATTTTCTCTATAAGTATATTAATGTTTATATTAATTATTTCATAAGTTCACTTTCCACTGAACTACTACTTGGTGGAAGACTTTGATTTCTTAGACTGTCCATCCTTCTTTTCTTGAGCCTTCTTGGACACTGTCTTGTTCTTGCCCTTGTGCTTCTGCTTATCCCCTCTGAAATACAACACCAATACAAACATTAAGTTTACTTGATATTTTTTATTCTTTCAGACCAGAATTACATTGATGCAAAAAATATATTGTGAACATAATTGTTTCTAGATTCTACCAATCAATCAATCATTATTCTAATGAATAATTAAATGTTTTGTAATAAAATTTATTTATATATTCTAATTTACACCAAGATAGAGATGGTGACAAGACAAGATGATCATTGTGCAGGTTGAAGAGCACTATTATTTCTGCACTGCATATGCGTTTAATACATTTGTATGTAAATCATGTTTTTCTTGCATATTTAGATTTTCTTTGTGTATTTAGCCCTGTTTTTTTATAATGTGGAATGAATAATATTGTTGATTGATTGACACTTCAAAGATTGTACTGTTTCTCTATAATTGAACAGAATATTTTCCTTGCCAATTAACAGAAGACGTGAGTAGCATCCAATCCTAATTCTTAGCTGGCTGGCAGATTTGAATACAGTGACATATCCAGGAATGCTAAATAGAGTGGGCCCAGTGAGGGACTTTTGCAAACAAAGGGTCTATACCACCTCAGCCCACCAATAGGGCTAAGCCACAAACGTTTGTGAATATAGCACCTCTCAGACCTAAATGTTAATATAACATTCTTTTCCATTTTTTATAATTTTCAAGAATTTAAGGGGTGCCTGGCTGACTCCCTCCCCCTGACTGCCATTGGCAAAGAATATAGGAACATTATTTTCTTCATGAATCTGATAATTTTTTATTTACTTATATTTATACCATGAAATGCTACATATCACTTAAATTTCCTAATTTGAAAGCTAATTATTTACATAAAACTGCTCCATATTTTCTTATACATTCACGAAATTTGAGAGGAACTATGGTTTTTCTGGGCCGTTTGGTGTGGGCATGTTTTGTTATTACCATTATGTTTTTATTTACTGGGTGGGTAAGCAGATTGTGACTGACCTGTTCATCTTGATTTTGTTCCGGCAACCTAGGCCTCCTTCCCAATGACTGCTCCAACCCTTAGTCAGGGACATATGGCAGGAAATGCATGGATTGTCAGGTGAAAATACCTGCAAAGAAAATAAAAACTAAATGTTACCATTCCTCTTTCCGGCAAACACAGAGGTCTCTGTGTTAGGTAACACAATGCTTGTCCGCCAAACACAGAGATCTCCATGTTTTTGATTTTTTTACGGAATCTGATAGATGGAATTATTGCTGACATGTACTGTACTAACAATTTGAACACTATATTCAGTCTAGACCATAAGTATTTCACTATTTGTTTGTTTACATTAGCGTAGAGCAGTATTGCTTTACTTACATGAAATCGTGATTATCTCAGCTTCGTTGTGCGAAATTGCGTAAATCTCCATAAGTGAGTCATATTCTTTTTACTGTTACGGGTCACAGATTGTGATTAGAATAAAGTGTTTGGTACCATTGTAAGGCTAAAATGTTTGTAGTATTCACTACATGTTAATCTGATCACATACGGACTCTCAACGAGCTTTGGAAAAGTGTTAAAATTTGTTAAAAATCTGGCGGTGGCTGATACTATTTTTTCAAACCCCTGGAGGTCAGTGTTAAATGAGTCAATAAAAGCTTAAAAGATTTGTCATAATAGACCTTAAAGAATTAAGTACAGCCATATCTGGGATTCTAAAATCTTCCAGAGGTTGGGGAGGATTCTGGCTATAGGCCTGTAACAGGCTCTACAAGCAATGCATAATCAGAAATTGGGAGAAAAATCATGATAATTTTTTAAATGCTTTTAAATGCACCTGATAGACCATAAACTTAATAGAGATAACTACCTGTTCTTTAGCACAAAATCCACATATCATTCTGTTGGCGAATGTGAATATATGATCAGAATCATCATCGTGGCACTGGTCACATGGGTAGCATTTTCCACAGCATGGAAACCTGAAATATAAGAGATGCATAATCACTTTAATCTCATTGCTTACATAGTGGCACACATTTTGGCTGCCCTCTATAGGATTTTTTGAGTGTGATGTAGGAGTATTACGGCTTCCTGTATTAAGACCAAATAAAATGCCTGCGCCCAGTAAAAACCCGACATTTAATGTAGATGATGTAATTTCCCAGCTTTGGTACAGCCTCAGGCAATGGTAATGGGGCAGACTGGAAAAGGTTAATTATTTGTTTATATTTTAATTATAAACCTATAGATAGAATCAATTAACTTTTTTATAATACTTAATATCGGAAATGCTTACAGTACATTTTTTATATAAACTTCTAATGTTAAATTCAGGAAAACAAATTACATGTAATTTTAAGTAAACAATAAATCTGAATCTGAATGTAATATTATTACAATAAATGACATTAATCTGTTCAGAAATTTCCCAGTTACAGAATTTTATAATACCCCTGAATAACCTTAGAACTTAACCCTAAGCTGTAGTTACCTTAACCATCTGAAGCTCTTTTTATAATGTCGGCAAATACCATTATCAGGGAGGGGTTTTCCATCTTGAACTGCTGGATCCTTCTTTGCTCTGATCATGCTCTGTACTTGATGTGTGTGTAACTTCTCAGTCACTGTAAAATTATCATTATTTTACAATGTATTTTATTAGAGACTATTTAGTGAGTCTAAACCCTCATACATGCCTTTTTGACATAAATAAAGATTGCTAGTACAGTATTTGAACTTGGTTTTTCCCCTTATCAGTACTCAATATTATTGTAAAAAGAATTACATTGAGTATCTGATTTTTCTTTACCATATTGCATTGAATCTCACTTATTTATTAATGAACTGAATAAACTAAAAATTATAATACATAGAGATAGACAGTGGAATTATATATAATGTAACTATGTACTGAATTTATATAATTAAATTCATCACTATACTTACCTATTGGATCTGATGCAATCAGCCTCTGGAGCCGGGTAGAGTCTACACGAAGTGTCTGCTTGTTGTGACACTGTGGGCACCAACTGCTTAATACTTGACCGTACTGAAGCCCCTTAAAAAATTGAATGAAAAATCACACGTCATTAATAAAGGGTTTTTAAAGATAAAATATTCTATGGGAGTCTCCTTCCCCCAAAAAGAGTACACAATATAATGATTGCTGTAATTTTTAAAACAAAATTTCTGTGGATGAACTCTTAAACAATTTCAATAGATCACTGTATTAGCTGAGATTTTATGCTACACATACACACATTATAAAACCAACTCACAAATGTACCGTATGTGACAGTTAATTGCGAAGAAAGTATTAACTCAGATTTCTGTGTTCTTATGCTGTTTAAAATGATATACTCTACATAAATAATTATAAAACTAACCTTAATTTTTTTCTGCTGATTACAACTTAAACAGGTTGCTTCAATCTCACAATCCATTACCAAGACATCAAATGGTACGCACCCATTCAGATCAAGATAACCAAGAATTGCCGAGTACTGATGCATGATGGCCGATCGAAAGGTCAACAAGAACTGATGCTGACATCGAGGGCAGACGATCAGATTGGTTCGTGCTCCTGGGGTGTTCACATCAGTTCTGTGTTTGCATCGCTCACATTGGACGGTCAGGGCTAGCTTTCTGACAACTAGTGTTCCGTATCCATCACCCATTTCTAGACCTTTGAAACGTAGCTCGGTTCCTTTCCGTTGTGGATCAATATCACTGCCTTGTTCAATGCTCCGTTGACGGTACTTAGCGGTGTTTCGTTCTTCTTCCTCTTCAGAACTTTCATCACTAACTTCATCAGCATCTTCCTCACAGCTGCCACTCTCACCACCACTACTCTCTTCTTCATCGTCATCATTTTCATCGTTATCATTTTCATCGTCATCATTTTCATCTATTAGTTCACCATTATCTTCTTCCTTTATCTGTTCTTTTTCATTACTCTCCTCTACAACTGGACATGTTTCAGTGTTCTCTGTTTTTTCTTTGTGGGGAATGAATTCAAATCCAGCTGCTTTTGCATCTAAACATCGCTTGTACTGTCATAAAAATGAACATTAAGAATTCATATTCAGAACAAATTTTAAGAATGTATCGTTAATAATGACGATAATGGCAAATCAGTAATAAATCTAATAACAGTATTGATTGATGGACTGTTTTATTTTCTTTTATGTGTAGCCCATTACAGAGAATTAGAGCACTGGGTACACCTTCTGTGTTCGTTGAAGTGCACATGGTCAGTTGTGTACACTTGTCCTACGACTGAAGTCCTTATCTGAGATGACTTGTTTTCAGCAATAGTAACTATGTTGTATTACTTGACCACACCAACTGCTCAAGTCTACAGCACTTGGAGTATTCAAAGTACTCCTAGTCTGTATGGTTTACTGCATGTTTCTTATCTTGAATGTTCTGACAAAAACTGGTGTTTAAATATGGTACAATATGGTCATATGCAATTTTAAACCAAACATTACACCCACATCAATCTACATCGATTAAGATGTCTAGAATGATATTTACCTTTCTTGCACCTTCAGTGAAGAGATTTTCCATACTTCTATCCAGCCACCTTAGGAAAGGCCGAAAAAGTAATTCAATCTTGCCACCTACAAGATTGGTACCATGTTTTGCTAACACCCAATTCTGTGATGCTTCATTTATATGCCTACAATAAAACATAAATATAATTTCTGTAGGTGAATATATTGTTAAATAATTGTATAAAAATAATTTTAGAAAACATTACAGTAAAAAGTGAATCTCTCAGGATATTGAATTTTAATTGATGAATGAGACTCGCATAGGTTTGATAGTGATTTTTACTGTATTTTCCTATATTTACCTTATGATGACATCTGGCAAAACCTGATCATCAGATATTTGTATATTGAATGGTTCTTTGGGATAATCTGCTGGAAAGCTTACATCAAATATAAATTCTGTGATGTCATAGGGCTGACGAAAAAGAACAAGAATAAAATTTATAACATATACAGTACTGCACTTCATTGGTAATTGCATTATTGATTTCTAACAATAAATAGGCGAGACTTTTTGTTTTATTTTTTAGACTTGTTTAGCGAGCACTCTGCCCACCAATACTGACAATTTTGAATAAAAATAGAATATTATTTTTTAGAAAATTAGCGCACCCGCTGCCATGAAAAAATAGAAATTTAAGAAAAAAATAAAGTTTTTCTTTATATTTACTACGCTCTCAACACTAAAATCTCTAAAAATAAAATATGTATATTTCTTCCAAAATATAAACTTGAAGCATTTTTAATTTAACCATCCCATTACTACACTGTTTACATTCACGAAAAACATTTTATTTTCTCCCCAGTCTGGATGCTTTTCTCAAAACCATTTGGTAAATACGAAAACAAGATTTTATTTAATTTTTTTTTCTGCCCTCGTTTGGCGATATATAAAAAAATAAGTTTGCGAAACAAGGTATAAAAAAGTCTCGCCTTACGACCATGATTAGTCATGCTTCTGATGTGTAAAGTATTAAATGTCAACTCACCCATTCCGGATCTGAAGGAGATGTTATAATTCTGTAAACTATATGTTTGCACTCCTCTTCAGTTATTGTCAATTTTCCCTCCTCCTGGAACATAATCTTCAACTGATTAATCTCAGCATCCCTGAGCTCTTTCAAGTTCTCTGGAGTTGCCTCACCAACACTGACAGAAGAACCTGGTCGTTGCATGACTTCTCTACTCCTTACAGTCTGTAGTGTCTCTGATGAACCATATTCTTTGACATCAAGATCTGCTGGGTTTTGTGGATGCCAAAAGTGACATCTATCACCCATGTTGCAACCTCCTTGCTTGTAGTAACGACAAAGTTTCCTTCTTTGCTTCATCTGAGTGTTAGAAACTTTGGTGGCATTACTCTCTTTCTGGTTCTTTTGTGACAAAGGTTCCAGAAAACCTTTTTGTTTGATTTCCTCCACTGCCTGGTTCTCAACCGATACATCACTTGGCTCTGAAATGGGCGAAATCTTCTTTTCACCAGACTTTCTTTCATGCCGAAAGCGACAGTGAACTCCATACCTGCAACGTCCAGACTTTTTAAAGAACCGACAGACTCCTTTAGGTCCCTCTTCAACAACATTGTTTTTATTTTCTCTTTTTTGACCACTTTCGACATTTTGAACTTCTTCAGTTGATCGTGTCTCCTCACTTTTTGTTGTTGTCACAACAGTGCAAGGCACATTGAATGTTTCTTTATCTTCCTTTGGACTATGGGAAAACCGACAACTCTCACCAAATCTGCACTTTCCTGTTTTTATAAAGAAGGTACATGTTTTATTGGAAGAGGATGTCCGTGTTGAATCAACTTCAGGAATACAACCAGTTGTTGTTTGGTGCGGTTTCACTTGTGCAGAGGTCTTACTTGCTTCTGAGCTCTGGTCTTCTTTATTGTGCTTGACCTCCAGCATGTCACAGGAAAAAAGTATTGACTGACTGTGTTGGCTGTGAGAGGAAATGTTTGGAGTCCACTGAAATTATAACAGAAACACAAATTAAATGCAAGAGAATGGAATATTATCAGAAATGTTTAACATTTCTTTGCACTCATTTTTATTTGAAACTAAAGCTAATCAATTGTTGATACATTTATTTCAATGAAGCCAATGTAGACTGCCAATGGCAGCAGAAGTGGGGCCATTGGCTCACCCACTTTTTCTACTGGAGGGGAGACCTGGCCACCCCCCACTTTTGTGACTGTTCCTAGCACCAGTGACAAACATTTTACGAACGCTGCAATGTCATTATAATTATTATTATTATTATTATTATTAATAGGCCTATTATTATTATTATTATTATTTCATGCTTACACTTTGTTTATTTGCGCCTTATAAACTGACCCATTATTATAAAATATAGATTTTTTTTTCATTTTCTAACAAACATTACATGTTCCCTTTTTGAGTTGAGCAACCAAATGTTGATTGAACGACTGTATACGTGCATCTGTAAAGTTTCCTTGAAACCCACCCTCGAGCATGAAGAAAAAATCGCCTGCATTCGTGAATTCTGTACTTAGGCATATAGGGGGGGAGGTGGGCACTCTTAATGGAGCAACGTTCTAGTTCTCTTTATGCTAACCAAGAAGATGTATAGTAAGTGTAACTGATTGGTTTACAGTAAACCTTCAAACTAGCATAATATAACCACATTTAATTTAACTAAAACAATAAGATACTTAATTAGGCCATTTTTAAAAATAAAATTCTCTGAAGGTTAACTACAGAATTTACAGTACACTGTAGGTAATGTGTTATAGGTTGTAAAAACCTATAACACATAAAAAAAAATATATAAAAGTTTGCCTAGAAATAAGTTGCCAATTTTGGTACTTTATTGTGTTTTTATCCTTTGAATATGATGTTTCTTGTCTTTTTGTTTTATTAAGTACATATTCAGAATAAAGAAATAAAAAATAAAAATATTAAATACCTACTACTTATACTAGACTAGGCCCTAGTACTAGACTACTACTCTAACAAGTAAGAAGGCCTAGGTCTGTACTGCAATACTACAAAAGCCCACACAGGCTAGGCCTACAGCAAAGAGTAGGCTAGACCTAGGCTAACGGTCAGCCTGAGGCTAGTGGTAAATAAAAATAAAGTAGGGCCTAGAAGCTGAAGAAAGAAAGAGGCTCACCTTCTTGGAAACCTGAAACAATGAATAAGCTGACTTCTTATCTGTCCTGGTGTGCTTTCACCTAACCGTCGAAGGTTATTGTTGTAGTGGAAAGTGTGTACGTATTTATATATACAGCCACACTAAAATATAAACAAAACGTGAAATTTCGAAAGATTGTGCAATATAAGAGAAGTGGACTTTATCCTACTACTACTGGACTGTAAATGAAATGAAGGTAATAATTTTATAAATCGTCAACTCGCGTCAACTCACGTTAACTCACATCAACAAAAGCTGAAGAAATTTCGCATGCCATCACTTTCATTGGCGGATCTGAATAGGGGAGGGGGAGGGAGAAAAAAAAATAATTTTAGGCCTACATTTTTCAGGATCCGTGAGCTGAAATTTGTTTTTGTTACAATTGGAAAATTAGAAGTCGGGAAAGCTGATCATTCACTTCCCGGGGGAGGACCGCGGCATCTCCTTCTCTTCCCCCTTACATTTTGGGGTTCATCGATTCATACAAAAATTTCGCGGGGGCATGCCCCGGACCCCCTACGACAGTGTTGTCTCAATCGGCCCAACTTTCGGCCCCCCCTTCCGGCCCTCCCCCTTTTGGACATTTCTGGATCCGCCCCTGTCATGGAACTTGAATTTTGAAGAACTTAAAAGAACATATGAGAAGTCGGGAAACTCATTTCCCGCCATCTAGGAAAAAAAAAATTTCTTAATAATAATATAATAATAATAATAATGATAATAATAATAATAATAATAATAATAATAATAATAATAATAATAATAACAATGGTGATGATGATGATGTTGATGATTATAATGATGACGATAGTAATAATTGATAATATAATAACACTAAAAATTGTAGAAAATTGCACTAAATGGAAAAAAAAAAGTTGTGATTTTTTTTTATCATATTATGTGTAGTTAAATTTTAGTATGCTATAGTTAGTTAAAAAGATCCCTGATAGTAATTATTGTGCTAAATGCAAAAAAAAGGTTGTGATTTGTTGATCATAGTTATTATAGCATAGTATAAAGCTTTAGTGAAGCTATAGTTAGGCCTATATACTGTACGTTGTCCTGGATATTAAATGATCCCTGATAAAAAGATCATGAGAGATTTGTTGGCGTTTCATTGATGGTGATCGAATTTTACATTTCCTGCCATCTAGGGTACTATTTCCTCAAATTTTCTCACCTCAGCCCCATGGTTGGGGCTGGTGATTTTGATAGGCCTAAGCTTTAAGCTTTGTTATCTATGGTATATCACACACAGATTAAAAAAATATCTATGGTTGCCAAAAATCCCTGATAAAAGATCATGCCAGAATTTTTTTGCGCTTCATCTAGACTAATTCATGGTGATGTGATAATGATGAATTTTACTAAAAATGTCATTTCTGGCCATCTAGAGATACTATTTCCTCAAATTTTCTCACCTCAGCTCCAACCATGGTGGGTCCGAGGGGGTGTCGAGTCACAAAATTTCCTCCCCCTTCACATTTCAAAAACAAATCTGCGCCCTTCCCTGGGTAAGTATGTCTTGTGACTGGTGAGGTGAGGTTTTTAGAATGTGATCTGGTTTTTTTATGCCCATTTTTCGTGATTATGACTCATTTTGTTAAAGAAAGAGAAATTCAAATTTAAGTGTGAGAGTGCATGAATTTCCGGCCACCGAGAGATGTCCTAACCATACATTTTCTTACCTCAGCCCCAACCATGGTGGAGCTGAGTTGAAAGTCCCTCCCTGGTACACCTCTCTTTCGAATCCCTGGATCCGCCACTGTTGATTTATTATATAATTATTGTTGTGTTTACTAATTTTATAATGCGTCTATTGCAATTTTCACTATATTCTCTCGAAACAGTCCAAGAACCTTCCGCGGTGCGCTACTTCACAGGGGGATTCGCCCCTCCCCGGACCCCGCCGGGGTCCTACGTAATTCGCATAACTGCTTCCCCTACCCCTTTCATCCTGGCTATGTCCCTGGCACCAACAAAACAAAAACAAATTCACATTTATCTGAAAAATAATTGTGAGAAAAATAAAAGGTTGGCTGGCTGTAAAACGCGCATCAAACGCAATTCACGTTACTGTACACGACTGACATACGATCATTGTAACGTAGTGTTGCACCACTAGATGCAATCAATCATCAATCCAGGGGCCACGGCTCGACTTCCTCCTCTAGAGCTGTGCTTCGCTCGTCGTGTGACGAGGCGGCGCCCTGTGTATATAGTTCAGGCTGGTTCAGGTCAGAGGTTGCACACTACAAGATGGCTGCGCCCTGTGCCCTTATTGTAAGCTGTTGTAGTTATCAACCTAGCTGTCTTGTTAAGCGTAAGGATACATGTATTTTATTGCCTTTGCTTTGTGTTATTGATTGAATCGGTCGTGAAGATTTTTAAATTTTAATTAATCTTATTGGCTAGGCCTAGCCTGGGCCTAGGCCTAGCCTAGTAGGCCCTAGTAGTCAGACAGAGTAGTAGGCTGCTGCTAGCCTGGCCCTAGAGGCCGTCGGCTCGGCAAGAAAAGAGGCTAGCTAGACTAGGCACCACTAGGGCCTACTATACCTGCACAAACACGGCAGGAAACCATTTGTCCGGTTGCGTTTACTGTGCGTTTTTTGAGTGATTCGGTTTATGGATGGAATTTTACAATACATACATGTGGATGTTACCGCATGACAGGTGAAATTGAAATCAAAATAGATGAATCGCTCCAAAGCGCATGCAGTTACAGAGTGGGGTCCTTCTGGTGGTGGTGTTTGGGCAGCACACCGGGAGATCCCCTACACTTTGCCGAAGAGTGTACTGCGTTCTTTAACATGCACATGGGCCATTAAAATGCACATACATGGACCAACGGCTTAATTAAATGTCTCATCCGAAAGACGGTGCGCTGTAGTAACTTGTATTTCAGCCCTCCAGCTTAAACACAAAGAGAGGCAGCGATATGAATCGAACCAGGGTCCTAGAGATCTCAGCACACACAGTGGCTACCACCAGATTAGCTGACTGAAACAGAGTGACACTGTCTGCTGATCGTCAGTGGCAGTCTGAACAGATTGTCATTAAAAATAATCTTTGTATCCTTGTTATGGCAATACGTTCTCAATTTAATTGCGTTGTCCCTGTGGTGCAATGAGTTCCAGGCTTCATAAAGCCAGTTTTCTGTGAGACATCTTTCACCAGATTATGATTACTAGCATTTTCGCTAAATTTGGAGTTCAAACAAGTTTCTACATTTTGCGAAGCGAACGCGCAGAGCTCAAGAAAATATAAAATTGCACAAATGAGCACAGAATTGAACTGATAATGTATGCATACGAATGGCAGGGGTCTCTCAAGTCTACCGGAACTTCCGCACTCCCGAAAACAAGCAAGATTCTCTCTGAAATAACCCATCTCCTGCAAATTCATAATATTTGCATGTTTTAAATATTTTATTATCAATTGTTTCATGGAAGTCACTGCCGATGGATTACTGTGTGCAGTAATATATAAGATTTAACAAAGAGAGTGTCATTTGCGGCAATTTAGAGTTACCATAATCAAGGTGGGGCTCAGGAGGTAGGCCTAACCTACATCTGAGAAATTTTCCGGGGATATTCCCTGTGAAGGCCAAAATTTATAGTCTAGCCCTGAATAAAGAAAGCTTAAATAATAATTATGATTCAAAATTGAAATGTAATGATGGCATGCAAGGGAATATACAGTAATTATGTACTACCAAAAATTTAGGTCTAAAAATTCATCCATGCATTTTTAAATAATGATATAATAATTCTGATTTATATAGCGCCTCACGTTGACACACAACCTCGAGGCACTTAACAACAATAGAGAAGGAAAAAAAAAACACCTTTAACTCAGTCTTCTAAAGTATTACGGATCTCCCGTAGTTGCTACAAATTTGCCTACTTTAATACGGAAATAGACAAAAATACTACAGAAATTTATCATAAATTAATAGGTCTAAGTCCAGAACGAATGACTTTTCCATCCGGATCTTTGGTTACATTGTCCCTAGACAATTGCTAACTGTTACGTAATGATAATTGGTAATGATAATTAGAATGCATATTTAATTTTTTTTTTCGTGATGATTTTCTGTTATGAATATTATAATATCTAAAGTAATGACATATGAAATTGTACCATGAGTAATCAATACATTTATTTATCTCTACGGTGGCTCTCATGGTAGCGGCTTATTTTAGTCTTAATTAGTCTCCCGACCACCAATTTGAATATATGTATATATATATATGTCAATAATATTTGTTTGATTATAATATTGGTCAAATAAAACAATCTGAGTTATGTGTTATGATGTTTGTCAGACTACTGATAATTTATTGTGAAAACTATGAAAAAGTGGTCTGTTATTTGAAATTATACAGCTGTTATTATCCTGTACCTGTGATTTAAGCAAGCCATATTTTGCACTCAACATAAATTATTAGTGCTACAGAAACTTTGAATTTAACTATGGATATTTGAAGACTTAGTTACTGAAATGCATTTTACTAACTTAAAAAGTCTGCTTTTTAATTCATCATCATCATAACCTGGTCCGGCTTGCTCGGACTTCCAATAACTTTGGCATCTTTAATTAATACAGTATAGGCCTATTTGAATCCACAGAAATTATTGGAACAGAAGAATTGCCAGATCATAGTATTGTGGTTGAACAGATTATTGGTTATCCATGGACTGTTGATAACAAGTACTACACAGCAGATATACAGCTTTGTACTACAACTCAGAAAACAATTGGTACTGCTGAGTTTGCAGAGTCAGTGAATGCAGTGGTTATTATAACTGATGATAAGGTAGAGTACAGGCCCAATTAAAAGCCAAGGTTTCCATAGTCTTTAGCAGATTTGATCTCTATTAAGAATAATAAAGATAAGAAAATAGAGTTCTCAATTAGAGGGAGACCTTTATTTCAAATAACTGTAGGCCTACAGAACTTTCATAAGCTGATAATGGGGTTCAAGATTTAATATTGGATTTATTTGTTATTTTGTTTATATTGTCCACATGTGATACAATATAATCCAATAATTTTATGCCCTCATTTTTTATCTCACTACTGGAAAAAACCTCTACTACCATATAAGGCCAAAAAAAAAAATTTTTTTGTTGGCCACGTTTTGGTAAAATCCAAAAAATTGGTAGGTCGGTAGGAAAACTTTTTTTTTAAGACCCAAAAATGTGTTTCCACTTAGAAGTAGAAAATACACAAGTAATACAATTTTAGATTTGCATTGCGTACCATACACCAAAATATGCTAGGCCTTGGCCCCCTAGCCTAGTCCAAGGGTATAGCAGCCTTATTAGCTCATGAAAAAGAAATTATTGTTCCTTGTAGTCAAAAAAAAAAAAAAAATCTAAAATGCTGACCCTGAATTTCATAAAATTTGGGTCAGTCGGGCGTGGCCAACACAATAATTTTTTTTATTTGGCCTAATGAGACTGTTTATAAGCATATCTGATTGCCCTTTACAATAGCATTATATTTCTACAACAGGTTTCATAGTATAAATAAATATAAAGTAAATTAATTATAATAATAATTGAGCTGTTTTCATTTAACAATTTTTCTGTTCAACAAATAGGCAAGTAGTTTCTCATCTGTGAAACAATGGATGCCTTTCATAGAGCAAATGGAACCAGAAATACAGATCCTCGCTTGTGTCAAGTTTGATGATGATGGAGGTAAGATTTATAATACATTTTGTTTGTGTGTATGGGTGTTTTTCAAGAGTTATTTGTTATTGGTATGTGGCTCTGTGTATGCTTGGGTGGGTGTCTAGGTTTATGTGTTGTTGGGGAAGTTGTGTGTATGTTGATTAACTTACACCTGCCAACTCTCATGCATAATGTGCGACTTTTACATCTCAAGCCCATCTTGTATTATCTCACGCGTTATAAAAATTTTATAAAAGATGAAATGTATAGGCTGAATAACCCTACAATTTATAAAAATTCGTCATTTAAAAGTGAATACAGGTATTATAAATTTCATTTAACGAAGCTATTTCAACCAACGACTGTAATCAGGGGCAGTTGCAAATAACGTAGAGCACTCTGTTTCGTGATTTTTACATAGAGGGTGCTATATACAATTTTATTTTTGTCTAGCACATCAGACGCCAACAGAGTTTGCATGTACCTGTATATTAACTTATCTGATGGTTCAAAATATTTACCCCTATTGTACACATTTTAGTAAATAGTAGTGAAAGAAAAGGAAGAAGCTATCTAGATTTTTGTGATCAGTGATGTATATAGGTTTAGTGCACTACAAAATTTGCAGTACAGTATTATTGTTTTCAGAAGTAACAAGAGACACTGCTCTGCATTGGTGCTTAGAAAAGTCAGTAGAACTAGTTGAGTTGAATTCTGAGGAAGAAGACGAAGATGAAGAGGAGGATGGTAAGTCTACGTTTTAATGTGTTATAAATATAAATACTAACATTTAATCTTAAATATTTTCTTTTTTTTCCCAAAATAAATTTATAGACGTTAATTAAAAGAAAGTAATGGCCTCTTTGCTGATAAATTTTATAATTTGCTTTTTTAGATGGATTTGCAGAAACAATAGGTGTTGAACGGATCTGTCTC
>NW_022748342.1:506592-511505 GCF_011630105.1 Anneissia japonica | reverse complement strand
TATATATGTACTTGGCATAAATTGAACCCAGGGCTGTGGAATTGGAAGGCAAGCACCTTTCATTAACACTCTGCCCGCCAAACATGGAGATCTCCGTGTTTGGTAATGCAATGCTTGACCGCCAAACACAGAAATCTCAGTTTCAAGTTTTTTTACGGAATCCGATTACCAACATGTAGTAACAATTTGAACACTATATTCAATCTAGACCGTAAGTAAGTGTTACACTTTTGGTACTAGTGCATATAAGCTTGCTAATATGGATAATTTTTCATTCCTGATGATGACATAATTAATGTCGAAATATTGAATCCCAACACGATGGCGTGTATTTCAATACTTGGAGTACGTATTATACTTTATTAGCTATTTTTCTTTTAATATTTACTCAGAGAGAATAGGCTTCCAAGCAACTTTCATGCCAGGAACTGTTAAGGTGGAAGATTCTGAAAAAGGGGCAAAGGATGAGACAAAACGAGAGAAGCAAGAAGATGAAAACTATGAACCAAAAGGAAAAACTGAACAAGATGTTGAGCAAGGTACAGAGGTTGAAGTAGACTCTAATACCGGCCATATAGGTGATACATGTACAGAATCAGCCACACCTGATGAGGCCAGCTTATTATCAGAGGCCTCAGGAAGGTCGACAAGTGAAAAAGAAAAAGGAAGAAAGAATGAAGCGAAAGATAAGGACCAATCAAAATCAAATATTATAGGTTAGTAAAAAAAATAAATATTTTTTTTATAAAAGTTTCATATCGTACACTACTCTACACTCAGCATGAGGACTAATATGCATCTATTTATTTATCTATCTGGCTTTTCTGCTCCACTACATTTTTATACTCTGCTACTCTTTTGCATGTAATGCCCCATACTCCCTCATCTCGTCCATCTTTTCTTTCAGCCTCTCCTCACATGTTCTCTTCAAACCCAATTCATTTACTAAATGTGTCCATCTTCTGTCTTTTTTCTCCCTATGTAGATGTAAATAATGTATTTCTTTAAATGAAAATTATAAATTATATGAAAGACTAATTCTGTTATTTCAGATTCCATGTTCGGTGGTGATATGGAATTAATTGCAGCACTTGGTAACGAAGACCCTGGCGATGAATCATTTGAACACTTATTTGCAAGGATGGCCTCTATGAAAGGTATGTCTACTTCGTAAATACTTACCTGGATAAACCGACTAATTGCCTATTCTCTCGCAAAAGAGAACACCCCTCGAAAACAAAATGGAAGATTCGGCCCTAGTGCCAAGCACAGGCGATCCTGCAACCATGCATCATCCTCATTCTTTTTCGAAAGATCGTTCTACGATTTGTGTAGTTTTATATGTAGGAATAAAGGTAAGAAGTAAAAGAAAAAGGTAAACATTATAGCACTTCTAATTTTTGTGTATTTTAAATTCACAAGCATCATACCCTAGTAGCCTGGTCTGGCTACTAGGTTATCAATGTAATGCTCTATCCTCACTATCTAATTTTATTTTCCAAAAACCGAAAGGTCCACTGATTAATCTCAGATAAGAAAGTATAATACATACTCCAAGTATTGAAATACACGCCATCGTGTTGGGATTCAAT
This sequence comes from Anneissia japonica, assembly GCF_011630105.1. Lineage (NCBI taxonomy): Eukaryota > Metazoa > Echinodermata > Crinoidea > Comatulida > Comatulidae > Anneissia > Anneissia japonica. The sequence continues at coordinate 509,913 of NW_022748342.1, read as the reverse complement.
ATTTCGACATTAATTATGTCATCATCCTTCCTGATGATGACATAATTAATGTCGAAATATTGAATCCCAACACGATGGCGTGTATTTCAATACTTGGAGTATGTATTATACTTTCTAATTATATTTGAAAGATAGAAATATATACATTTACACTTGATTCATTTGTTACATGAACTTGGGTGCTTACAATTTTCTTTTCACAGAAAAAGCAAATTCTTTACCGCCTGGAGAGAGAAAAAAATATGCTGAGCAAGTTGCCATTGCATTTTGGAAAGCTATTGGAGGAGATGAGGATGAAATAAATGGACTAAGTGATGAAGATGAAGCACAAAAATAAACATTATTAAAGTATTTCATTAGAAGAATTGAAAAAGGAATGTACAAATATTATCCTCCTCATGAATGGCCTTTTGCAAAAGTGCAATCACATTTAATGCGATAAGCAGTGTGTACCTCTCGCAGTCCAGAGACTCTCATAGGGTTAAGGGTGTTTAGGAGCGTGGTCAGCAGCAAGCAGCCAAGTCTAAATTTGGATTGTTTGCCTGCATATATGAACTGCATATTAACAAGAATCTCCTGGTATTAACCACCACATCCCTTGAATTATACTCAGTGCAGTGGTGGCACCAAAGAGGGTACACAAGTCTTCACCGAGGTGAGCTAGTTTTCAGAATAAGCACCTCTAGATGCACCTTATCAAAGCAGTGTTCTCTGAAAAAGTGATTGACTTCTTCCCCATCAACGGGTCTAGACACACTCACCTGGTGGAGGTCCTGTGCCCACTCACTCAATGAATACAGATTGAGATTCTGCTGAAATATTTAATTCCACTCTTTAATTATACTAATAAGTTCAGTTACTAAATTACTGTATGGATGTTGTACAGTTTATTTTTTTCTCAAATTTATTATCGTATAGGGAAGTTGGGGCTTTAGTTACTTTATATAAGTCTTTAGTTAGGTCCAATCTTGAATTTTGTTGTGTTATTTTCAATTCTATTTCTCTCCATCAGTCGACTAGGTTACGTGTTCAAAATAAGTTTTTTAGATTTTATTCTTACAAATTTGGTTTTGTTAGTAAAGATTTCTTAACACCTTTAGCTGACCGCCGTAAACTTTTTGATTCAATTTTTCTTTTTAAGTGTATGAATGCAATCTACGATGGAAATTTTGCAGTTCATTTTCCTCTTTCTGTACCACAATATCAAATACGTAATCCTGTTCTTTTTTCAATACCAGGGGGAGAGTCAACATTACTAATAATGGGTTTATCTATCGTCTGCCTAAGTTATACAATTCTTTATGTAAAACTGATTTTTCTATTGACATTTTCTGTGATTCTCTTATGTGTTTTGTTCAATATTAGTAATATTTAGTTCCTTATAACTTTTCATAACTTTTTATATTCACATATATATATTTAGATTTTATTATTCAATCCTATAAAGGGTGACCCTGGTCACTGTTGGACTTTACATAACATGAGGGAAAGGTAATGATTTGTATTATTAAAGAGTTTTTAGGTGCAGTTGCAGGAGAGGTATGCACTATAGCCTTCACTTTAAAGTTGCTGCTAAAAACAGAAGACAGGAGGAATAAGTTTAGGTTTGCTATGGTTGTACAGTTACAATTGTCCTCATTTCATATTTTTTTAGTTTTGAATTAGGTTACAGATGCACCTGTTTTACAAAATATGCTGCTGTTGTAAAAGTGTACATTCAAATAAAATATTATATGACTATAACCTCCATCTAGTATACAACAGATATTATATTTTGAAGATTAGTTGCAGTACTGTATTCAGGTAATATTATAAAGATCAACAAATGTAATAATCTTTTATGTAATTCAGATGGTAGTATACTAAGCTGTATGATGGTATGCTCTAATATTGTCATGCGATTATTCAATCTGTTGCTTTTGATGCAGTAACAATTACAAATTCAGTAAATACAGTATACAACATTTTAAATATACAAAACAATAATCAAATGTATACAGTAATCAAATTGCTGCTATATTTGTATATTTTTTTTTTATGTTATTCATGGACTTTTTTTAACTCTTTAAAAAATGATTATCATTCCATATATGTAAATAAAAGTATATAAAATGCCAATGATATTTGTAGTATCATTATTTCATTAGTCTCATGGGGTATTGTGTTTCCTTCAGTTTCACATAAACCAAAGTTCTTTTTCGTACTAATAACAATTCATATGTTTGAGACCCCTGGAAAAAGAAGGGTCATTCCGTGCCAACTCAACAAATGGGATGGCTGGGTACCGTCTCAGATTTTCTTGAAACTCGGATATAATGTGCACCAACATGTCTGACGAACAAACCCAAAATTTGACTTGCCAATTCCAAGTCGTTTAGAAGTTACGGCCATTTCAAATTTTAGGGTCATACCCCTTTTTAGCTATCAATTATGACATATTTGTAAAGTTGCATTTTCAATTAGTTCTTAGAACTTTTGGCTGTAGAACAGAAATATGACATGACTTTTGGTATACCGGACCCCGTTACGAAAATATTGGTTCGTAAACACCCTAACTTATTTGGTTGCGTAATTTTTCTTCCATTTTTAGCCCCCATTAAAATACCCAAATCAGTTATTAAATGGGTCTTATGCACCAAATTAAGCCGTCGCCTAAGAAAGTTTCCAAGATATTGTCTGCAGCACCTACTAGTGAAAGACAAAATGAATGTTTTGATCATTTGAAGAGATTTGTGAAGTCCCTAGACGACAACACTTTAGGTACGTAGTCACCTAAAATATTATGTTAGTGCAAATGATAGGGTTAGAATAAAGATTAGCAAAGATACTGACTTTCTTTGGAAGATTTTTCAAATTTTGTTAAATTGGCCAAAATATTAGAGACAGCCGAAGCTTTGCAAAGACCTTTAAGCCTGTCTCTTATACACATCTAGATGTGTATAAGAGACAGGCGTACTTGCCCACAGGGTCAAAGGTCACCATGAAAACGAGGCATTTTTGTGCATTTTTTGTCCCGAATGACCTTTTGACCTACGATTACCACCTAAAATGATAAGTTAAAAATCCGGAATTTTTTGTGGTGAAACATTTCCAACTATATATTAATAATTTGTTGCATAAGACCCATTTAATAACTGATTTGGGTATTTTAATGGGGTCTAAAAATGGAAAAAAAATTCCGCAACCAAATAAATTAGGGTGTTTACGAACCAATATTTTCGTAACGGGGTCTGGTATACCAAAAGTCATGTCATATTCCTGTTCTACAGCCAAAAGTTAGTCTAGATATCAATTTTCAGTTAATTATCTTTATTCTATTTG
>NW_022748342.1:504387-506481 GCF_011630105.1 Anneissia japonica | reverse complement strand
GCAAGTCAAATTTTGGGTTTGTTCGTCAGACATGTTGGTGCACATTATATCCGAGTTTCAAGAAAATCTGAGACGGTACCCAGCCATGATTTTCTGAAAATTTGTTGAGTTGGCACGGAATGACCCTGAAGAGATCACTAAGCTGTTTATAAACACCACATTTCACGTCCATAGTGGAAATGATCCTGGGCTTAAAGTAATGATGACGAGAACAACCAAACATTCAGTTTAATTTATTTATTCAGTTTTTGCTGATGTACAATTTATAGTACAGGTACTAAAATCCCAAAATTGTTACCAGCCATTTAGGTCTTAAACAATGAATAGTATTTATGCATCTCCTAATTGGCAAGGGAATTATTTTCTTGTTTGTTTACAGTAATGATGATATACTGTATATCCTGTACAACTTGAAAAATATAGATACCTTAACACAGATACTACATTTTAGTTAATACTTTATAGCTGATATTTTTCAATTTCCATATAGAATCCTAAATACAGTACAGTATTAAATACAGTACATATAAAATAAAAGATCTGACATATTCTATTTATATAAATATTTGTTGTAATATCATAATATTGTCTCAAATCTTTGAACCTGAAAGGCAGAAACCGGCCACAAGCGTAAACTGAAATAACACACAAATATCTGCTTATTCCACCTGCAGTACATGTGACTTACCACAAGAGGCATCATTTTCAGTAGTTGTATTGTTTACGAAGGATTTAACTCTTCAAAATAGAAAGACTGCAGGCATTACAATTAATGCTGATAAAACATTAGTAAACATGATATACAGTACTTAATAATTCTCAAAAGGATATACAGTACTATAAAGGAAGCCCCCAGCTTCTTGATAGTCTAACTATAGGTGGCGTGTTCTTGTTTATGAAGACGCGACAGCTAGGCCCAACACACCGATCTGGCCTGCAGGGGCGGATTCAGAGATATCCAAAAAGGGAGGGGGGCGAAAGTTGGGCCAATCGAGACAACATCGCCGTGGGGGGTCCAGGGCATCCCCGCGAAATTTTTGTGTTCTAGACGCCCGAAAACATTTGAGGCGTTCTGGGATATCATTTTTTTCTTTTTTTTTTTTTTTTTCTTTTTTTCCCTTTTTGGGGGGGGGGTGGCCGAACCGGCTCCCACCTAAATCATGGGTTGGACAGTTTCCGGCCAATTCTGCATATATTTGCAAGAACTACATTTTTGTTATGGATGTTCTCTCAAAACCTAAAAAGACAGACGAAATCTACCTAAACAATTCATCAAAATAATGACCGAAGGGGTACATGTAAACTCCAAAGAACCCGAGCGCTCCACCTGGAACGGTGTGGTATCTACCCCACTTTACTGTTCATCACCCAAAGAAACCCGACATTAGAGTGGTTTTCAATGCCAGCGCACAGTTCAACGGATACTCCCTAACAATACGCTTATCCAATGACCCGAAGTAAATGAACATGAACAACAAGTGACTGTTAAGTCAGATTTTGCTATATGTATTAACTGCCCCTGTTTGTAGAATAGGCCTGTGTTAAAGCATAGACCAAGATACTCTATGCAGACCACAAGTTTGTGGTGCTTGTAATTCTAGATTACAGACAGTGAACTTAGCTATCTTCCAACTATGCATTCAAGGTTTGCCATTCTCACTTAGCAACAGACTTTCTTATCTTGTTTTGGAATAGTCACCAAAACAGTATATCAGTTCAGTTCATGGATTCAATGCAACAGGTTCTGGAGAAGAAACTTATTTTAAACCGTAGTCGTAGACGTAGGCGTAGCGCATCAATGTGTAACACGTGATATCGTGACATCATATGACACAGTGGATGTACACCGTGCAAGAATAAAGCATGTACCATTTATGTTAATTCTACGTTGTCTACGTGTTTGATTCATTTCTACCTCTACCAGAACCGAAAATAGTAACGCACAGGGTGCAAGGTTACATAAGTTTAAAATCAATCTTCTGCGACTTCAACCATGGCCGATGTAGGGCCAGACGATTCTGTTAGTTGTGTTAGCTCCCGGCGCTCATCAAGCAGTAAGGCTAGAGCTAAGGAGGCTGCACTAAAGGCAAAGGC
>NW_022748342.1:493563-504099 GCF_011630105.1 Anneissia japonica | reverse complement strand
GTGCTGGCATCAATGTCCATAAAGAACCCAAACATCAGCCACCTAAAGAGATCACAGATGTGAATAAAGTCAGCATGACGGCAACACGAAACACTTCAGCTGTTACTGGACTTGGTGCCCTACCGGTGCGAGTTAAGGCTGCAGGAAGTTCCAGAGTAGTAGAAACATATGCCTTTCTCGACAATGGGTCGAATACTACCTTCTGCACCAACAGTCTGCTAAAGCAACTTGGAGTAAAGATCGACAAGATAAACTTGCCATTAACAACAATCAATGGAGTCAATCGACCAGTCAAGTGTGAACTTGCAAGTTTGGAAATCTTCGACCTAGATCATCAAAATTCAGTGAAGTTACCAACCGTCTACTCAATACAATCTCTACCAATTTCAATGAATACAGTTGCTACTTCTGAAGATGTTAATCGATGGCCTCACTTGAATGGAATTGAAGTACAGAAAATCAATGCAGACATTGGTATTCTCATAGGAAGTGATATGCCAGAATTGCTACAACCAGTAGAAGTGCGACAATGCCAGAACGGTGGCCCATATGCCACCCGGACTAAACTTGGTTGGGTTGTCAATGGCCCATTGGGTAGAAAGAATTCTGAACCGACACACTTTGCCAACTACATCGATTCCAACAAGCAACTGACAACACAGTATAAAACCTACTGTAATTTAGAATTCAATGACAGTTTATATGAACCAAACCCTGCAATGTCCCAAAACAAACGAGCATTGCAAATAATGGAAGAAAGTGTTGTAATCAAGAATGGCCACTATCAGATAGCACTGCCATGGAAGTCATTCCCGCCAAAGTTACAAAACAACAAAGGACTGGCAGAACGCCGACTCCAAGCGCTGAAAAGACGTCTTAAAAAAGAACCAATCGTACATAAGAAGTACCAGGCTTTTATGAGGGATTTGGTGATTAAGGGTTATGCCAAAAGAGTCGAACAGGAAGAATCAGCATCAGAAGCGTGGTATTTACCACACCACCCCATGTTCCATCCGCAAAAACCCGATAAAGTCAGGGTGGTGTTTGACTGTTCGTCCAAATATTGCGGCACATCTTTAAATGACCAACTGCTACAGGGGCCGGACCTCACGAACACGCTTGTGGGAGTACTAACACGGTTCCGGCGTGAAGAATTTGCCTTTATGGCAGATATAGAGTCCATGTTTACCAGGTCCGAGTGAGACCTGACGACTCTAATTTTCTTAAGTACCTTTGGTGGCCAAACAGCGATACCAGAAAACAGCTTGAAGAATACAAGATGTTGGTCCATTTATTCGGAGGTGCATCATCTCCTTGCTGCGCGAACTATGCGCTCAAACGTACTTCAGAAGATAACAAGCATGACTTCGATGCAGAAACTATCAAAACAGCGAAAGAAAGCTTCTATGTTGATGATTGTCTTCATTCTTTAAAGACAGAGTCAGAAGCAAAACGTCTGATAAAACAACTTCAAGAATTACTGTACAAAGGTGGATTCCATTTGACAAAGTGGACGTCTAACTCAATGAACATCGTTGAATCAGTCCCGGAGGAAAAAAGGGCAACGTCAGTTAAGGAATTAGACTTGGACCTCGATGATAAAATGTTGACTGAGAGAGCTTTGGGCGTAAGATGGAATTTGTCATCAGATACCTTTAGGTTTCGGATCATTGAAAAAGACCGCCCAGCAACAAGACGTGGGATGCTATCCATAACCAGCTCTGTATATGATCCATTAGGATTTGTTAGTCCATACATCTTACCAGCAAAAGCCATTCAGCAAGAACTGTGCCGACACGGTCTAGGATGGGACGATAAGGTTCCAGATGCAAGTAAAATAAAATGGGAGGATTGGCTCAAGGACCTTCCTAAGTTTGAGCAGTTCACTATTCCAAGATGTCTCAAGCCCTCTAACTTTGGAAACGTAGTCAAACGAGAACTACACCACTTTTCAGATGCATCAAGCCATGGATACGGTGCTGTTTCCTATCTACGCCAGTTGAATGTACATGGAGATGTATGCTGTGCTATTGTAATGGCAAAATCTAGATTAGCTCCTCTAAAGTCAATTACTATACCCAGGATGGAATTATCAGCAGCTGTCGTATCCACACGATTGGATAGAATGATAAAACAAGAACTAATGATGCCTATCGACAGCTCCACGTATTGGACTGATAGTACATGCGTTCTACGTTATCTAGAAAATAAGGAAACAAGATTTCAAACCTTTGTAGCAAATCGAATTCAACCATACTCGACCAAAGTGAAGCAAGTCAATGGAGATTCGTTGACGGATCACTGAACCCAGCAGACGAGGCATCAAGAGGTATGACAGGTAGTGAACTTTTAAGTAATCATCGATGGAAACAGGGGCCGGACTTTCTAATGAAATCCGAAAATGAATGGCCTCAGAGACCGATAGACCTGGGTCAAATACCAAACAATGACCCAGAAGTGAAGTCAAATTCCACCGTCTGTGCTAACAATGTCATTGCCCAAGACTCAATTTCAAAGGTCATAGATCATTACTCAAGTTGGAACTCATTGAGAAAAACCATTGCATGGCTTTTACGTTACAAGTCAAAGCTTAGAGAAGCAGTTCGAAGGAGCAAGAGCGGAATGCCTCTGCTGTCCGAGAAGACGGTCACTCCAATAACTGTACTGGAGATCAATGGTGCGGAATCCGCTATTGTAAGACACATACAGCAGCAATGCTTTGGAAACGATCAAGTCGAATTGAGAAAAAAGACTAGCAGTATATACAAACTGGATCCTATTTTAGTGGAAGGAATTGTACGTGTAGGAGGGCGTCTTCATAATGCACCAATTGACATTGACACGAAACATCAAATCATCTGTCTCTTATACACATCTAGATGTGTATAAGAGACAGGGTACATATATACTGTATTATTTACCTTTGATGATTTATATTATAAGATGACTTGTGGCCGAGTTGACTTGTGGCCGAGTTGACTTGTGGCCGAGTTGACTTGTGGCCGAGTTGACTTGTGGCCGAGTTGACTTGTGGCCGAGTTGACTTGTGGCCGAGTTGACTTGTGGCCGAGTTGACTTGTGGCCGAGTTGACTTGTGGCCGAGTTGACTTGTGGCCGAGTTGACTTGTGGCCGAGTTGACTTGTGGCCGAGTTGACTTGTGGCCGAGTTGACTTGTGGCCGAGTTGACTTGTGGCCGAGTTGACTTGTGGCCGAGTTGACTTGTGGCCGAGTTGACTTGTGGCCGAGTTGACTTGTGGCCGAGTTGACTTGTGGCCGAGTTGACTTGTGGCCGAGTTGACTTGTGGCCGAGTTGACTTGTGGCCGAGTTGACTTGTGGCCGAGTTGACTTGTGGCCGAGTTGACTTGTGGCCGAGTTGACTTGTGGCCGAGTTGACTTGTGGCCAACTTTTTGTGGCCGAGTTGATTTGTGGCCGAGTTGACTTGTGGCCGAGTTGACTTGTGGCCGAGTTGACTTGTGGCCGAGTTGACTGTGGCCGAGTTGACTTGTGGCCGAGTTGACCTGCACCCGTCCTCTTTACGTGTCTGACTGTACGAGCAGTGCACATCGAAGTTTCTAACTTCTTGGATACAGAATCTTTCTTAAAAGCCTTAAGGAGATTTATTGCTAGAAGAGGGCAACCGGAGGAGATGAGATCAGACAACGGAGGAAACTTTGTAAGGGGAGAGAAAGAGCTGAAAAAGGCTATAAATGATTGGAATCAATCCCAAATTCACGAATTTCTTTTGCAAAGAAATATCAAATGGACATTCAACCCACCTATGGGATCACACGGAGTGTGGGAACGGTGCATAAGAACCGTTCGGAAAGTAATGTTAGCTGTGTTAAAACAGCAAACACTTGATGATGAGGGTCTGAACACCCTAATGTGCGAGGTAGAGGCTATTGTTAATGGAAGGCCGGTCACAAAAGTTTCTGATGATCCACACGATATAACACCATTAACACCTAACCGTTTGTTGCTTCTACGAGGAGGAAATAACTTGCCACCTGGTAAGTTTACTAAAGAAGATGTATATAGTCGCCGACGATGGAGGCAGGTTCAGTACATGTCGGATATATTTTGGAGACGTTGGACTCGAGAATACTTGCCATCACTACAACAGAGACAAAAGTGGAACAAGCCACAGAGGAACTTTGTAGTGGACGATATTGTGTTAGTTCTCGACGAGAATACACCTCGGAATTCTTGGCCGTTGGGAAGAATTCTGGAAGTTTACACCAATCGTAGCGATGGACTTGTACGCTCAGTTAAGTTGAAGACAAACACCTCAATGCTTGTGAGACCAATTGATAAACTTGTTCTTCTGGAGGATGCTACTAAATCGGCTGACAAGTAAATGGTTATGAACTTTGATTAACCTAACCATGTATTTGAACTTTTATTATATTTTTTTTGGGTAACTTTTATGTCTTTAATTTTGATATTAGTTTGTAAATTATGTAAAGGCTATCTTTACGATGCCTTTAAGGGGCCGGAATGTTAAGTCAGATTTTGCTACATGTATTAACTGCCCCTGTTTGTAGAATAGGCCTGTGTTAAAGCATAGACCAAGATACTCTATGCAGACCACAAGTTTGTGGTGCTTGTAATTCTAGATTACAGACAGTGAACTTAGCTATCTTCCAACTATGCATTCAAGGTTTGCCATTCTCACTTAGCAACAGACTTTCTTATCTTGTTTTGGAATAGTCACCAAAACAGTATATCAGTTCAGTTCATGGATTCAATGCAACAGGTTCTGGAGAAGAAACTGATTTTAAACCGTAGTTGTAGTCGTAGACGTAGGCGTAGCGCATCAATGTGTAACACGTGATATCGTGACATCATATGACACAGTGGATGTACACCGTGCAAGAATAAAGCATGTACCATTTATGTTAATTCTACGTTGTCTACACGTTTGATTCATTTCTACCTCTACCAGAACCGAAAATAGTAACGCACAGGGTGCAAGGTTACAGTGACTAATGTTTAAGCACTGTTTCAGGTTTTGTTAGTTCTTTTTTAAATGCACAATTGTGAATTACCGACCCATCACTACCAGTGCCTTCAGATGCCAATGATCCGCAAGCAATTACTCCTGCAATGCTGCCGACCCTTAAGACTCAGCTTGTAGAAGCCCCACCTAGTGAGTTCGTAAGCGAAGATCTGTATGGGCAAAAATGCTGTCGAAGGGTGCAATACATCACAGACAAGTTCTGGCTAAAGGTGGAGAATCGGGTACCTTTAAAGTCTCCAGCCTTGTCAGCAATGGAAAAAGTCCAAACCAAATTTGATGATTGCATCAAGCTGACTGTTTAGCTCATCTGTTCCCCCGTTATTTGTGATTGTAAAATCCCAGTCCCGAATGTCATCAAGTCCACACTCTGATTCTGCATCATCTACACCTGTAAAAAAAAAATTATTACCAGTACATTTATAACTTTAAATTTATATTTAGTCTCATACCGTAGAATATTTTAGCAAGTACTGTACAGTAGTTAGAATTCTTAAGTAACTGGTATTCATTGTGATAGTGAATTCCGGAATAAATGCAAGGACCTACAAGTTTGACTGAGCTTAAAATATCAAGGAACATTAAGATAAGATAAGATAAACTTTTATTTGTCCAAACATTAAACATGTTGGAAATTCGTTTTCCATGGCGTATTTACATACAAAATACTGTACATAGTAAAAATCAATAAAAAACATATATAAAATACATGAAAATACATAAAATATTATTCTTATTAACAAAATTATTATCACAATTATAATCATTATTACAATTATTATCATTAATAAACCACAGTATTTTAAAACTATATATATGTATGGGCTTGCTACACCAAAACATGCATCAGCGAACAAAACATGGAATTTTACTTTTCTATACTGTATCATATTCTCCACATCACAAGCTTTAAAAAGATCATTTAGTGGAATCCATTTACTATTGCCAAAGTAATTATTAAAAGTATTATGGCTTCTCTGTACTGAAGCTGCATTTCACAACCTGTGGGTTGTGACCCAATGTTTGGGTCGCGAAGAAATTTTGATGGGTCATGCAATTGCCACAATATGGGCTTGCTACACCAAAACATGCATCAGCGAACAAAACATGGAATTTTACTTTTCTATACTGTATCATATTCTCCACATCACAAGCTTTAAAAAGATCATTTAGTGGAATCCATTTACTATTGCCAAAGTAATTATTAAAAGTATTATGGCTTCTCTGTACTGAAGCTGCGTTTCACAACCTGTGGGTTGTGACCCAATGTTTGGGTCGCGAAGAAATTTTGATGGGTCATGCAATTGCCACAAATAAAAACAAAATTAATGGTAACAAACGCAAATGCCAACAACCGAACCCCGATGCATGTGAATAAAGCTTGGTTTCCACAAAATCGCCACACGCTATTAGCAGACGTTGATTGGTTGGTCGTATGTGAACTTTCACGATTGCCTCGTGGACTGCTACGCTAGTACAATGATTGCAATAAAAAACAGTAGCGATTCTTACGCGAATCGTCTTATACGCGATCAAATATATGGTTCATATCTCTAGTCAAAGTATCGAGAAAAGACTGAAAATAATGGCGCTGTGTGCCAACTTGAGGACTGCATTACTGCCACTACAAAGTTGGATTGATTAGAAGTTTCTGTAGAGAAGTAAACCATCGCACTAACAGTCCTATGTATTTAATTTGATGATCATTTTTGATGTAACACATATGTACACTTTCAAATTTTAATTCCCGAAAAATTCTGAATTGAAAGATGGTAGTACATAATAAATTTCTTTGGTGAAGATGTATTGTCCCATGCTAAATACCCAAAAAATCATAAAAATATTTTTTTAAATTAACTTGCCCACTTTGAAGTAACATAAAATTTACCAACATGAACATAGAAATTAGTGTTTTTAAAAAATGTCTACCCATCAGTTAATACAGCAAAAATGATAGAAACACTTCCAGTCACTGAAAGTGTTTTATTATTTTAATTATAATTATCCAGTTTAAAAATCAGGGTACACATTTTTTTTTAATTCAATAATTTCTATACACAAGTTAATAATTGGTATGTTATTGCAAAATTAGCAAGTTGATTTTAAAATGATTATTTATGATTTTTTTACATTAGCAAGGGATAATATATCTTGAAAATAACAATATCGTGAGCAGAATTGCTTGATGTTCCAATAAATATTGCACTTATTCCTTTTCAAATAAAGTTTTAAACAATACTTGGTGTGTTAGTGTCATTTATCTGTGTAAAGGTGTTTTTAAAAACTTGTATTAAATAAAATTACTTAAATAAAAAAAAAAAAAAAGGAAGCAATTTAGTGATTCTAGTAAACACCAATATCTATCGCACTTGGTCAAATGTAAATGTACATCCTGAAATCTAGGAAATATGGACCGAAGCAGAGTAACAAGGTATAACTAGGTATATTTTTACATTTAAATGACATCTTTCTTTAAATTAAGACAAAATTAAATAATGTAAGGAAACAATGAATTCAAGGTAGTGACAAAAATCAGGCAATCCTGACCACAATATTAACATCATATTTATTAATTTGGCCAAGATTTTTCAGAGTAATTTCAGCCTGAGGTCGATGGTTCGCGGCTGAGTGTTAAATATTTGGATTTGGGTCGTGGGCTAAAAAGATTGCAGAATGGGGTATTAAAGTATATAATACTGCCAAATTCTTATGCTCATTACTCAGTTTAACTATTAGCAACAGTACGCTAGTTTTCGAATGACAAGTTCATATTATTATAAAACTATATACAGACGTATGTACATATATAAATATTTTCTCGTATTGTACTGCACCTTTGACAAAACTGAAACCTCTGCTTTGTCTTACATCCATATCAGCTGTGATTCTTACAGTCTTTACAACATCTGGGTACTTCTTTCGGAAGTAAAGTATGTCAGTCTTTCTCCTTGCATCACTAACGATCCAAACTGGTGTGTCATGCTTGTCTTTGGTTGCCAGTTCACAGAAGATTGAAGGGTTTTCATTTCTCTTCTCTTCTCCCCAAAGTATCATTTTGGATCTACAACTTTCTTTGTATTCGGAGGAAGAAAGCAGCTCAGTAAAATCCATTCCATTTTCCTAGCAATAAAAATAAATAGTTGTATAAAACTATGTCAATCCTCCAACACATGTGCCCCAGAAATATTATAGTGCTGTATCTGTCACTGTGTAAGATTCAAGAATATTTTGAATATTTTTTGTATGTAGTTTACAGTGTAGTTTATTTTACATCAGGTATGATGACATCAGTGGCTATCAGCACTGCCACAGTACCGATTTCGCACAGCCGCAGTGCGAAAAAAAGCTGCTGCTTCCTATCAGCACTGCAACAGTACGAAAAAAGATTTTATTTTCTATGCAAAGAATCTGCTGTTTTCTATAGGCTCTACCACAGTACCAAAAAAAAAAAAATGCAGTTTTCTATCAGCACTATTACAGTCCAAAAACTGCTTATAATCAAAATTTATGTTTTGATCGATAGATGAATACATTATTGTATTAATAATTTATTACGTTTAGCCCTATGTTATTGTTACTGGTCAGACACATTAGCGTCAAAAACCGTCAAAATTATTATAGATTATTAAGATATTTGTCAGTTTGTGTGAAAATTATTTACATCATTGGCAGTTTATTGATATGGTATTTCTATGGATATTCATCACCTCATTTGAACCATATTACACTAAGCCTGAAATTCAGGCAGTTGACAGTATAAAGGATTTAGGAGTTACCTTTGATTCCAGTCTTAATTTTAGAATGCATATTGCCGATATTTGTAAGAAAGCTAACATGAAATTGGGCATGATAAAACGGTCTTTTAGATTTTTGAAGAAAAAAGGTCTATTGAAACTGTATAAGTCTATTGTGAGGCCAACTTTAGAATATTGTAGTGTAGTCTATAACCCAATTTATAAGAGAGAGGCAGATTCCTTAGAGAAAGTTCAACAACGAGCAACTAAGATGTTTTTGGAGGTAAGGGATTTTCCGTACGAAGTTAGACTTAAATTTTTGAATCTTCCAACTCTAGCATTTCGTAGACAGAGATCGGATATTTTACAGCTTTTTAAAATTGTCCATGGAATTGATAGGGTTTTGGGGGATTTATTTTTTGAGTTTGATAAAGGTGCTAGAACTAGAGGTCATTCCTTTAAGATTAAACATCAGCACTGTAAGACACTTATTAGAAGTCGTGCTTTTTCATTTAGGTCAGTTCGGCTGTGGAATTCCTTATCGAATGAAGATGTTAACTCTATTTCTATTAATTTATTTAAATCTGCGATCGAAGTACGTTTGGCTGACCATCCGCTCAAATTTGCGCCCTATGTTAAATTTTAATATACTGTTTTTTTCGAGGGGCCTATAAGCATCGTTTTGCTTGGCCTCTATACCCAGGAGGATCCGACTGTAGAAGACTCTCTTGGGATACAAGTAAACAAGTAAGCTCTGCTTATCAATAACATGCAGTTATTCGCATGATGGTATTAGCATTTGCATACACGAAAACACATTAGCAATGTTTTTGGTTTAATTCTTACTTTTACATCCAGTGTTAGGCCCAACAAAATGTTCAAAATTTTAAATTATTGAAAACATGAATTAAGTGGATTAAATTATCATAGAATTTACAATAAAAATTATAGATAATAAAGTGTTACTTAAAAAACAGGTTCTACATAGACGTAAGTTGCTTTAATATGCTGATTCATTGTTAATATTATTATGGATTACATCTCTATAAATTAATCAACAATTACCTCATTAATCAAACTATCATAAATAGGCCTACTAAAGTATTATTACTGTAATTCATTATTATTATTTTATTTTATTATTTTTGTTTTATTTATTGGTTTGTGTATGATGGCCTAGGTCTATACTGTATTATGTATACTGTATCACTGATTAATTGAACAGCAGAGTCTTAGAAAATAGGAGCTTTTTTTCCACTGCGACAATGCAGCCTTTTTTTTTAAAGATAACTGCAGATTTTTTGCACTGCAGCAGTGCCGATAGAAAACAGTAGCTTTTTCGCACTGCAGCGGCAGTTCTGATAGACTCCGCCTGTAATTATAGAAAAATAAAAGTATATAGGTTCCCCTACCAATGCAAACTGCTCTTTTAGAGGTGCTGACAAACGGATTATACAGCTGGTAGATCCAAACCTACAAAATAAAAAATCAATAATTCGGAGTTAAGAGTCTAAATCTGGAATTGGGCAATCTGAGATCAGCATTGTTGAAAAATGCCTAGCATACCTGTAACCTACAGTACCTGTCTCCCGCATCTGGCGGGAGACACCTGCTTTTTTACCCCATCTCAAGCCCTCCTGCCAGCCCTATACATTCTCCAGATTTTCATGCGTCTTTTTCGCAAAAAAAGTACTACACTGTGACTTATAATTTATAAACCTCAAGCCTAGGCCCAGCCTAAATATTTTGGTCAAGGCCTACACGTCCATACTACTATTTTCA